>NC_090733.1:22133625-22158625 GCF_036898095.1 Palaemon carinicauda | reverse complement strand
GTATAAGTTACAAAAATAAAACAATAATAATAATAATAATAATAATAATAATAATAATAATAATAATAATAATAATAATAATAATAATAATAATAATAATAATAATGATAATAATAACTTCATTGAAAATTCTATTTATACATCATAAGTGAACGAAACTGTGATGTAGGCTTTTATTGTTGACGTGAGCAGCCTTACGAAGGTTATCCTGTGAGAATGTTATGCACCATAAGTGAAAGGACTTGGCATCATCACAATTGTCTCTTTGGGAATAGAGAGATCAAAGAAGAATCCGACACAAACAGCATGATTGCACGTTTCCCGGATTCTGGACTGGCTGCCAGATTATGGGTAAATCAGAATGTTTACAAAGCCTGGATCGGGACAGATATCGTGAAAAACAGTACTGTTTTTCTTTATGGATAATACCCATGAGCAACTTTCCTCTAAAACTACTCTCTCTCTCTCTCTCTCTCTCTCTCTCTCTCTCTCTCTCTCTCTCTCTCTCTCTCTCTCTCTCTCTCTCTCTCTCTATAAAGGTGATGTTTCTCATCTCTTTAAAATTGCCTTGTTTATATTTTGGATGCTCTGGCTACATAAGAAAGTTGATATTATTCTTTTGAAATAATAAAATCAAATATCAAATATGTATCCATATATTTCTAATTAAGCAAGAGAAGAACAGAGAGGAAGCATAGAGAGAGAGGCAAACTATCTCTTTCGTCACTTATCAGTCTTTCACTGCAATAACTATCCAGATATCGAGAAAGCCAACTAAAAACGTACTGCAATTGGCCAACACTTACAGGTATCTGGAGGAATAAAGGTTACCTAATTGGCAAATTACTGGAGTATTATAAAAACACTAAAGATACCCAGTCATTTCTTGGTCTCAGTCAGGAGAAGTATCGTAATTCATATATCAAAGCCAACACAGTCATGCCATAGGTTTGAGGGACAAAGACAATCTTCATGTTATATATAAGATTCTAGCTTCTATGGAGAGAATTATTGAAGAGTTAAGAACTAAATTGCGCCTTACTGACGAAAATATAGAACATTCACAAGAAAACTTTCAAAATAAGAATCAATCTCACGCCTATGAAGCAAATCCCCCCTCAGTAATTGAAATAAATGTATTATTAATTGGGATTTTCTGCATAAAAAACGTAAAGTCTAAAGATCTTCAGGGTGATATTATGATAAGAACCCTACCAGAAGCAAATATGGATCTACTAAAATCCTGGATAATGGAAAAACTAGACCATCCACCGAGCGAATGCGTCATGGACTGTGGAACTCAAATCTGCTCGTTAAGGACGTTACTGTGGAGGGAATTATTGAAAATCTAGGCTATATTATTGTAGAACACAAAGAGAAAAATCATGAATTTGGGGTGAAGGTGTGCGAGCTTATTTCATCTGTAAAAACAAATAGTCTACCGGAAAGAATAAATTATTATAATATCAAAATGCTAATACAGTAGTAACGTGTTTGTCTAGTAATCACATGGCAGCAGATCGATACCGGCCCGGGACCGTGAGGATAAGCTGTTTACTGGAGAGGCCACTGCTGTGATTGGGCACCACAGTGGGGGTTTGGGCTTGCCCGGCTGACGTTCTGGGGAGCATCTATTCTGATGAAACTGGAATTGAAACCAGACACCTTTAACCTTTAGAAATTGAGTTATATTGATTAAAACACAAGCCTTTTTACAGGATAGGAACTGACGATACTGATGTGACCTGTTACAAACGGCAAAATGATAAAGGCTATGATTTACTTAATAGAGTTTGCTCTGCTAGATTTTTAGATTCTATTTCCTTTGTCTGCTAAGATAACTTTATTTATCTAATAAAATTTATTTTTTTTAATACTAATTTTAGATCTAATACTTTAAGAGACGAACTTATGGAGTATTTGCTCAATCGGATGAAAACAACAAGAAATATAACAAAGTTTCAAGAAAACAGAAGTACGTACTCTGGGAGCGGAAACTTCTTGCGAAAAGTGCATGACAATCCCCAAATGCATTCTAAGAGTAATAATAACAGTAGATTGGGTTATGGTAATAGAAGGAAAAGAATAAATAATGATAATAACCATCAAGAAATGTATACTGGAAGTACTAGGTATGGTTGCTATAACTGTGGTGAGTTTATTCACCAACACGCGAACTGTAGATTTCATCACAAACAAGCATATAATGTATATTACGAGTATTGTCATAGGAGTAAGTTGTGTAAACAACAATCGTTATTACTATGCCTGGCCACGAAGATAGTGCCAATGAAACGATTTCTCCCAATTTTAATGATTTGTTAACTGTTGTCCATATAAATGCGCAATCCTTATTATGTCGTAAACTTGAAATAAAATTCATGTTAAATGGCCTAAACATTGGTATCCTTTGTGTACGCGAAACATTTTTATACAATAATATAAAAAATACCTTTATTAATGCCCCCTTTTATTATATCTACCGTCAGTATCATGGTCGAGGTAGAGGGGCATGTATATTTGTTAAGAAGTATTTGAAAGTCACCAAAATAGGTTAAACACTGAAAAAAATGTGAGGTTGTGGAAGATAAGTGGATCTCTGTGCAGCATCATAAGTTTCCTTCTTTCATTAATGGGCTGCTTATATCTCCACCGAAATCCCCAGTAACATCTCTTTAAATTTCAGATATTCGTTAGGAAATAATTTCACGTAATAGGCGTGTTTTTATTTTTCGGAATTTTAATGATTATCTGCCAAAGAACGAGAATAATATGAATAAACTGATTGTGGAATTAAATTTTGACCAGATAATTAAAAAACAGACTAGAATAACTTCAACATCAGCGTCTTCACTGAATATCGTAATAACCAAGGCTAAACGTATAGTAACGAATTTTTATGTTATTTCAAGATCTGCAGCAGATCACGAGAAAATTTTAACTCGTTTGAATATTTGTAAGGCAAAAATAAAAGCTATTTTTAAACGTTCAGATGACTGGAATATTATTCTCTTAACATTCTTTGCACTCCCCTTTATGAATAATGTACACATATTAGATGAAAAAAAAAAAAAAAAACAGTAAACACAACTAACCAAGTAGAAATTTTAATCACTGTGTTTACTTAACGTGCTCCGGAAGTAACCAAAGATCTCAATAGTCCTCCGACGCCGTTGATGATAGAAGATATAAAACAGACTATGAAAGGAAGAGATAAAATAAAAGAAAGTTAAGAAACAAACCTTTTAACATCCCACTGAGAGAAAAATAAAGACCTGAAGGAAGGAGTTAATTTGCAGGTAGCTTGCAGTCGAAAACAGTATTATGAAGATAAATTTCAAAACGCTAAAGGAAAAGTCACCCCCCCCCCCCGCCCAAAATAAAGGAAAAGAAAAAAAAACTCCCAATGGAAACCACAAACATGAATTCGATGTTATTGTTTGAACTGACTATTGTACAATCTAAGGCTGAGAATTTTTCTTTTTTTTCTCTCTCTCTCTCTCTTTTTTTGGCATAAGTTGGGAAAAAATTTGAAAAGACCCAGGAGGAGTCGAGAAGAAGTAATATTCCTACTGAAACGGCATTTAACAATCCATTTAGAGAGTTAGATAGTTTTAGTCCAATACCAATTGATTTTAATACTGTTAATTCAATTATCAAAACTCTTAGAAACACTAATTAATTTGGATATGATCGCATTGACCTTTTTGTTTTACTAGGGATAGACTATACATTATAGCAATTAATCTTACGGTATAATTGACAATATCCGAAATTGTGAAAACATTCCTCAAGTAATTCCTGTTTTCAAAAGCGGTGATGCGGAGGATGCCTTCAACTTTCATCCTATATCTTTATTACCTTGTTACTAATATTAACGAAAGTGCTAGAAGAGATAATTGCTATTCAGTTAACTGAATTTCTGGAAACAAACAACCTAATCTCAGACAGAGTTATCAACAAAAACGGTTCTATTAAAAATATTAGATAGAATTTACAAAAATATAGATCATAGAAAAGTATTATCTTCCCTTTTAATCGACCTTTCAAAAGCTTTTGATAGCGTGAACCATACTACAGCATTTAATATATGTACATAAGTGAGTATTGACCCATGCTAATTTATAAGTTATTTACATTACAGATCACATTCTGTTAGATTAGGTCGAACTGTCTCCTCTCAAAAAAAATGTAGAGTTTGGCGTACCTATGGGTTGTATTCTTGGCCCAATACTCTTTGTAATGTATGTCAATGATCTAGTAAATCGCTAACCGATTGTTTGATCATCCAATACGCCGATGACACCCAGATCTTAGTAGAAGGAAACCTTAATTAGAGAGACGACCTTATTCATAAGGCAAAACACATTCTTAACAGGGATAAATGCTATTTCTTAGGATCCAGACAATATATATCAGAAATTGGAGACAGCGCGCAAATGGATTTTTTTATGGAAATATAATTAAACCCATGAAAGCAGTGAAACATCTAGGTGTTTATTTTGACAGATGTATGATATTCGAAACGCAACTAGGGGAAACTTATAAGAAAGTGATGTGTACTATGATCTGTTTAATAAGAATAAAAGAATCCTTTGGAATCTTCCGCACTTAGGGTGGTCTTTCAGTCGCTGGCTACGAGTACCATCAATTATTGTTTAAAAGTTCGGGGAATCACTGATTGTACGCAGATGAAAAGGGTCCAAAAGCTACAAAATATTATCTTCTGGAAAAAGAAAAAAGAAAAAAAAATAATACATATCCCCCAACCTTAAACAACTAGAACAGGGGTGGCCAACCTTTTGTTTCCCATGCACCAATTTTTTTCACTTCTAATTCACATGCGCCACACAAGCTTTGACCCCTTTTTAATCCTCTAATTATGGTGATTTGGACATATTTGGCGGTTATACATATACTCATTATATATACATATATATATATATATATATATATATATATATATATATATATATATATATATATATATATATATATATATATATATTATTCGGTTTATGACGAAGTTTTGATGGTATGATTTTCAATACAATTGGAGTAATATTAGTGGAGAAAAATTTCCTATTTTTTTTTTTTAATTGGGATTTTTGCTAATAAATCAAAACATTTTTGATCAAATGATTTGAATCTTGTATATGACGAAGGTGTTTTATATGTCCAAACTCTAAAAAATATATAGAAAGGGTGTATTTTGAATAATTAAAAAAGAAATGCAGAACATAGCACTGTCCCCTTAAATTCTTTTTGTATTTCTTTTCTAGAAATCAGTATTATTATTAGAATTTTTTTTTTTTTATAAGCCGGCATGTTTTTTTCTTTTATTATCTCTGGGGTATAGTGCGCCACTTGTAATAGTGTAATGCGCCACTGTTGGCGCATGCGCAATAGGTTGGCCACCCCTGAACTAGAAGCATTAAGGATAAAAGATAAATATAGTTTCGATATTTATATCTTACTTGACTTAGGTTAAGTAAAATTAGGAAATCAAATATCATGAAGTCACATGTAAACAATCAAGCCATATGTGAGTTTAGCGAGATCGGTGTTACTGTATGGACATTGCTGTGGTATGGCAATGAAAAAATATCCAACAGATTTAGCAGGTTTAAGAACATAGCTCTCAGAAGAATAATAAGAGCTAAATGGCAGGACAAAGTTACAAATAAAACTATGAGAGAGATTACACGAGTGCCATATGTGGATGAGATCATGGTGAGGGGTAGATGGAGATGGTTTGGGCATGCTCTTTACAATCCCCAAGAGAGATTAGTTCACCAAACTTTCAACTGGGCTCTACGAGGCACTAGAAGAGTTGGAAGACCCAGGCCTATAAGGCTGAGGACTATGAAACGTGAAGTAAAAGAGGAATAATGGGGAAGTATTGATTTGAAATCTCAAGATAGAGACGACACTCGAAATCTATCGAGGCACTTTACGTCAATAGGTGTAGGATGATAGGATGAGGATGATGATGATGTTCGTAACTTGGTATTCAAAACGATACGAAAATAACTCCCGAGCGGTTATATAATTTCCCAACAGTACTCACTGTTAATGGCTTTTTGACCCGGCAAAGGGAAACTGTATGTTGACAGGCGAAAACAAATCTAGGCTTCAGCCAGTTTAGTATCCGAGGCCCTGCATTATACAATAAGGTATCTAGTAAAATCAAGCAAAATACTCTAATAAAATTATTGTCAATTTATCTGATTAATGTAATTTTTACTAATCATTATACTCAATTTATTTATTGACATTGCTTTGGCTGGCACTACTGTACTTTTGATGATGGTTAAAATAAACCCGTTTTTAGATGATACATATCGATACGATAGCAATAAATTATGTAGAAGTTAATATTCCTCCCCGATGCTTTCTTAGTCGGAGTAATCTAGTTTCTGTATCATAGGTATTTTGTAAAGTTTTTAATATACTCTGGTTATTACAGCCAGTAATATTTCTTATGATGTTTATAGTAATGCACTATTACTGCTTTAGTCAATTTTACTGACCGCAATTTCATGTGTTGTTTGTAACACTATATATGATACTGAAGATAATTGATTTGAATATCAATGAGTCGCTTTTATTTCTCTTGAAAATTTAGTCGATATTATTTAAAGGTTATGGTGCTTATAACAGTTCTTTATATTATTCACAAGTTCTAATAATTAATGCAGTTTTAATCAATTTTGTTCGTTGACCTTTTGACCTTTTTAAAGATATCTTAATATGATCATAATAACCTATCTTTAATATTTCTGAGCCCTTCTTACTAACTACCATTTATGTCTATTGTTCTTTTACGGGAGTTTTCCTATTTTCTTTTATAGTTTTATATTGGCAAATATATGATTATGAATAATTATTGTATAATACCCAATATAATTTTTGGAAATATGGAGCTAAGTTGATTTGACTCTCTCTCTCTCTCTCTCTCTCTCTCTCTCTCTCTCTCTCTCTCTCTCTCTCTCTCTCTCTCTCACACACAGACAGAAAGTAACACGTTCGATGCCGTCGTATATTCCATAAAGATGTTCAGATAATTAGGCTGCTTTTATACTCATGTACATAATCCACGCTTAATCTATTAATTTTTTTCTTTTAATGCTATGAATATAAAAAACAAATAGCCAGTTAGGTAAAATAAAAATGTTTCCCAGAAAAATGGCTTTGCCTTCGTTCTGGAGAGCAGTGCAACAACGTGGCGTTAATTAGGGTAACCAAAGAATCCTAGGTCATTACCTTATCAACGACACAATAATGCTAGCAATTTTTATATATTATAAAGAAAACAAAGGTCGTGATATTGATGTCAATGCTGAGTACTCCAAATCTAGTCCGGTCTATTAAAATAACAAAAAAAAAAAAAAAAAAAATCATTAAGGTGCAAATGAAGTCAAATTTTGAAATAAAATCAAATATTATTAGGTCTTCTTCATCTCACCACTTAAACAAAACTGTGTTCTGAGAGAGAGAGAGAGAGAGAGAGAGAGAGAGAGAGAGAGAGAGAGAGAGAGAGAGAGAGAGAGAGATCGGTGGATAAATAATTAGCAAAATATTAATTTTTCCAACTCAAGTCGATCTACCTGTCAATGAGCCAGCCCTATTTTCCTTCTCCACCATTAAACCAATTGCCTTTAGATATGATAAAATATGGATACGGTACCTTTCCGGATGTTTCTTTTTTCTTCACCTAATATATATATATATATATATATATATATATATATATATATATATATATATATATATATATATATATATATATATATATATATATATATATATTCCGACGTTACTAGTCCACTGCAGAACACAGGCCTCAGACATGTACTTCCGTTTGCGTTTGTTTGTGGTCTTTCTGTGCCAATTCACACAGGCAAACTTTCTTCGACAATCAATCTGACGTCTTCTTTTTCTTCCCCTGCTTCTTTTACAGTCTCCAAGGACTAACTCTGTTATTCTTAATGCCCATCTATTATCTATCATTCCCATTATATGTCCTCTCTATGTCAATTTTATTTATTCACACGTTGTTATAATATGCTCTACTTTAGTTTGCTTTCGTATCCACGTTGCTCTTTTTCTGTCTTTAAGTGTTATTCCCATCATTATTCTTACCATAGTTCTTGAGTTGTAACTAGTTAATGTTCTAAGGCTTTAGTGAGGCTCCAAGTTTCTGATACATACATTAGTTCTGCTAGGACCATCTCATAATATACTTTTATTTCCAAAAAAAGTGATATTATAGTCTTCATAATCTCATTTTGTTTACCAAATGGAATGGTACTGCTTATACAAGTTTCCTGGACCAGGATTCGATTCCCAGCCGGTCAAAAGTTGTTACCTTTGTGTGATTTCGCCTGGAGCTCTGATCCCGAGGTCGTTAAGAGAATGCAAACAATGTATCATAGATATATGGCTAATTTGAATATATATATATATATATATATATATATATATATATATATATATAGATATATATACATATATATATATATATATATATATATATATATATATATATATATATATATATATATATATATATATATAATACACTCACTCACACACACACACACACACATATATATATATATATATATATATATACACTCACACACACACACACACACACACATATATATATATATATATATATATATATATATATATATATATATATATATATATATATATATATATATACATATATATATATCAGTGTAGTGGAGAACAAAGGCATCGCACATGTTTTTCCAGGGTTCCAGCCACTCATTGAGATACTATTACTAGCTAGTTATTGGGTCCTTTGACTGGCCAGACAGTACTACATTTGGATCCTTCTCTCTAGTTATGGTTCATTTTCTCTTTGCTTACTCATACACCGAATAGTCTGGCCTACCTTTGAAAATTTTTCTTTGTTATCAAACACCTTACAACACTGAGAATTCAAAATAGTTCTTCTGAAGGGGTTAACTACTTCACTGTAATTGTTCCATTGTTATTTTCCTCTTTGTAAGGGTAGGAGATACTTTTCAGGTATGGTAAGCATGTTTTCTAGGAGGACTCTTCAAAACCAAACCATTGTTCTCTAGCCTTTATACCATAGTTTTCCACTGTTTTTGGGTAGAGTTCTCTTGCTTTAGGGTACACTCGGTCACACTATTCTGTCCTATTTCTCTTCCTCTTATTTTTTAAATTTATTTTTTTTAGTCTTTTCAAGAAAAATTTATTTTAATGTTGTTAATGTTCTTGATATATTGTGTTTTTATTGTTAATTACTTATCTTGTAGCTTTTTTTATTTCCATATTCCTTCCCTCGCATGGCTATTTTTCCTCTGGGACCCCTTCAGCTTATAGCATTTTGCTTTTCAAACTAGGGTTGTAGCTTAGCAAGTAATAATAATAAAAATTATAATAATAATGATAAAAATAATAATAACAATAATAATAATAATGATAGTCCCTGAAGTAGCGGAGTGCTGAGAATCTCCCGGTTTATAAATACTAAAAAAAATGAATGGAAAATAGGTAATTGAAATGTTAGAACCATGAATCAGATTGGGAAGTTAAGCCTGGTCCACACTATGCCAGTAATTTAGTCAAGTGCCGAGTAGTTTAGTTACTACTTTCCTACTAAACTGATCAATTTCGTTCGCACAACCAGTCAAGTAGAGTACATTAGTGTGTAAGGCATCGCAAGATGAACAGGCAACGCAGCAAAGCTAAAAGGCTAATAAAAGATATTGCAATAGCTATTTTAGAGGAAGTGGAGGAAGAAATAAGTGTGTCAAAAAGAAAAAGTTTATGGGAACAAAACTGGATTCAGAGAAAAAATCAACTAGGAGCTCCTAATTCACTTCTCAAGGAATTAGAAGATCCTAGAGAATACTACTCAACATTCAGAATGAGTCAAGAGTGTTTTAACTTTCTGTTGATGAAAGTGCATTCACAAATTCAACGAAATGATACCCATTTAAGGAGTGCAGTTCCGGCAAAAACCAAATTACAGGCAAGGAGAGCCTTGGAGTAAGAGAGAGAGAGAGAGAGAGTGAGAGAGAGAGAGAGAGAGAGGGAGAATTTGTATACAATATCAATAAACTGAATATGAGCTCTGTATACTATACATACACTAATACACGAATTTTACTTGAGAGAGAGAGAGAGAGAGAGAGAGAGAGAGAGAGAGAGAGAGAGAGAGAGAGAGAGAGAGAGTATTTGTATACGGTATCAATAAATTTTAGTGCTGTCTCTTCCTTTCATCGAAGTGCCATTTCTGCGGCAACCTACAACCACGGAGCTACTACTTGACCGTAAAAATAGAACATTTTGGATCGACTAAACACTAAATCACTAAATTGCTTACTAAACTACTTGACTAAACTGTTTGGTGTTCAGACACGTTTAGTAGCTAAATTACTCGCCACTTGACTAAATTACTGGCATAGTGTGAACCAGGCTTTACAGCAAGTGGAGAGTGAATTTATGAAATATAGTTTGTATATCTTGGCCCTAAGTGAAACACGCTGTAAGGGGATTAGTAAAGAAACTTTAGACAAATATAAATATATATCTACTCAGGAAGATCTGTTGGAGTTGGAAGAGAAGTGGTAGGAATGATGATGATACCAACAGCATAAAAGGCATAAATCCAGTTGAGAGCTGTAAATAGTAGATTGTTACTAGGAAAGGTCAAATTATTATCATTATTAGAATTACTAACATTATTATTTTTATTATTAGAACTACTAAATTTATTACAAATTTAGTAGTTCTAGTATATATATATATATATATATATATATATATATATATATATATATATATATATATATATATATATATATATATATATATATACTGTAACTTAGTTGTCATTAATTTCTAAAATATTTAAGTTTACATTTTCAATGTTAATTAGAGAAGTGTTGTATTCTTTCTTTATTAGCTTTTTGTCTCCTCGTCGGTGGTTATCTTGGTTTTTTATTAATGGCTAACGACTGTTTTATATTTTCAAGTTGTCTTGGTTACGTGGCTGCACTCCTTGTTATCCGAGAGATAGAGGTTTACGCTTGGAGGAGTTTGCCTCAGTGTGTTTCTGAGCCTCCAACCTTGAAGGGCACGACTGTTGCTGTTGGAACTATATTTATTCCTCGCCACATTGCAGAGCTACATTTTGAAGCTGTATAATTTTTGGATATCCTTACTCTGCAGCAAGGACTTTTTATTCTGCATTTTGTATACAACCCTTGGTTCAGTAAAAGCAAAGGGGACCTCTCTGTCCTAAGGTAATAATAATTATACCTGTATTTAATTATCGTGATCAAGCGGAAAAAAGGGGTAGTTTAAATATGTAAATATAAAATCAATATGAAATGACCAGGATCATATCATTAAACTTTGCATTTTTTAAGTGAAAGGGTAGAGATGGAAAAATGCATTTTAGATATTTAATAAATTTAAATTTAAAAGATTAGACATTTATGAATACATATAATTTAAAATGAGATAAGTTTCACAGTAGCAGCTAGTGGTGGAATGACGTAAACGAGTCTTCGAGATGCACTTTTGTACGAGAGATTGAGGTTCACAACTGCGAGGACTTAACCTTCTTCCTTTCACTCATCCGCTAAAAAATACAAAGTAAAGGAGAATCAACCACGGGAACAATCAAAACAAAAGATACAACACTAACAAAAAGTAACTAAAATAAATCAACAAAAATTCCACACGAATCAAAATATCAATTACTGTAATCGCATGACTAAAATCTACAATTTTCATATAAATCAATAAAATCTTGAAATCAACGAATCACCGAAAACAGCAATTAACTAATCAAGAAAATCACCGTACATAAATATTTGCTTAAATCAACACTAAATCACAAAAGCTCTCAAATTATCAGTAAAACAAATAGCAAATTCAACGAGTAGTCAAATACCTTTACTTGTCCGCGGGTGTGGACGTGTGTTTCAATGCTCTGTATCGAATCTGGCTTTAACAGAATCATTGTATATCTCGTTGTTTATACTATGAAAAATCTCTTTGTGTGTGTTTGCTGGTATTGATATTAGTTAAATATAGTGCTAAAAATCAGTGGTTTCCTTGTATGTGAGGTCTGTAGTGAAAGGTCTGACCCAGCATTTTTGTGTTGGGGCGGGGCTACTTGAAAAGTTTATTGAAAAATGATTCAATATGCCCTTCCTTAGTAAAAGAAAAGAAAAACTTAATCCCGTGAATGATTTCGATCTATTTGTGACTGAAATCGACACGGTACTCCAAGGAAAAGAGGAAAATATAATGCCAGCAGCTTATGAAGAATGTGATGACTTAGGCAATCATGGCATGTGTGGGCACTGTGAGTCCTATGTCGATGATGGGATACAATGCGATGAATGCCGAAGATGGTACCATGATGAAGAAGCTTGCTCTAATTTAAGGGATGGTACAAGTACTCTTTTAAAAAGCAGGAACATCATTTATAAATGTCCAGAATGTGTTGAGACTGCATGTGTTGATGACATGACGAGACTAAGCATCAACATAGCAGAGATGAAGGTAAATGTACAACAATAGATGTCTGGTTTTATGGATATGATAACTGCTCAATACACTGATATGCGTCAAGAAATTGATGAGCTGAAAGAGAAACTTATGGAATACGAAAAAGAGAATGTGAACAAGACTACATATGCAAGTAAGTTGAAATCAAGAAACACTTTGGTTATAAAATCTACGGAGGAAAATAAGAAGGCTTCAGATATCAAGAAAACTATCATGAAGAAGATAACCACGAATGTCGAACAGGTCAAAACCTCTAAACAAGGCCACTAGGTAGTTAATTTTGCGGATAAAACTGGGTTAGAAAAGGCTAAAAATTACTTAGAAGAGGTCAAGAATGACGTTAAGGTAGAAGTAGATAAAAAGGATCTACTTAAACCGAAGATCAAGGTCTGCAATATTGATGAAAATGAAGATGATATAATTGCCAGTATAATGGAGAAGAATGAATGGTTGAATGATATATGTGAAAATGAAGACTTTAAATTGATCAGGAAGTCTAAATCAAGACAAATCGGTAAATTAAACGTCATTATAAAGTGTAGTCCAACTATCAGGAAAGTCTTCCGTAAAAGAGATGATAGAGTATATACCACGCTTGGAGGATGCTGTAAAATCTATGATTCCTACAATGTATTTCAGTGTTATAAATGCCAGGAATTTGGTCATACTGCTGAAAATTGTAACAAGACTCAGGTATGTGCCAAGTGTAGCCAGGATCATCGAACCACAGATTGTACTGTAAATACGTTAAAGTGTCAAAACTGCACAGTGAGGAATTACAATGACACGAATCATAAGACATATGACGATAACTGTAAAGTATACAAGGAGGAGCTTACCAGGATAAAAAATAGAACCGATCATGGAGTCTAGCTCATTGGTTAAGTGTGGTCTGATAAATATTCAATCGGTGGGGAATAAAACCATAAAGATTAGAAATCTTATTAACGAAATGGAATTAGATTTATGCTTATTAACGGAAACTTGGTTGCAGGGAAATATTAGTGATAACTCAAAGATTCAGGAGATGACGCCGTGTACTCACGATTTCTACCACGTACCAAGAAAGGACAAAACTGGAGGAGGAGTGGGTGTCTTTGTGTCGAAAACCTTCTCTGGGGTTTCTATCATGAATGAAAAAGTATTTGAAACGTTTGAATATATCTATTTAAAACTGACAAGAAACAATAAGGTATTGAATATAATATCATTATATACACCACCAGCGAGTAATTTGACTAAATTCATTGAAGAATTTAGTATTCTTGTGGGTGTGGTGGACGATATTAAAAATACATTAATTGGTGGAGACTTCAACTGTTGGGTAGATGATGAAAATGATAATAAGGCTAACGAACTCAAGGAAGTATTTGAGATGTTTAATTTGATAAACAGTGTTTTGGTATCAACGTCAGTAGGTGGTCATACACTCGACTTGGTCACATGTGGAAAGGACTCAGACCTAATAAAAAACCTTGAAGTGGAACCAGACTTTGAGATCTCAAAAACACATAAACTCATCACCTTTAATGTTAATATAAATTGCACCAGAGTATTGAAAAAATGGATCACATATAGGGAACGGGAAAATTTTGATGCTGAGAATTTTATTGAAGCTAGTGTAGCGCAAATGTCTTGTGTGAACACACAATGTAAACATATGGTAGACATAGAATGTGTTGGGTGCTATACCAAGAAATACAACGATAATTTTGGAAAAATGTACGATACCATGTGTCCCATAAAGAACAAACAAATAGTGGTACGCGAAAATGTTAGATGGTATAATAGTGAGCTATTAAAGGCAAAAAGACACAGACGTAAGATGGAAGGTAGATGGAAAAGAGCCAAATCCTTACAAGCCAGAAATCTATATAATAAGGCCAAAAATGACTATAACATCCTGTTAGAAAAAAACAAAAAGAAAATTCTACAACGGTGAATGTAAAAAAAAAACAATAACATGAAGGACTTTCACAAAAACCTTGATGATTTGATGGGATTAAAGAAAAAATATGTCTTGCCTGACAATGTTTGTGCAGAGAGTTTTGCTATATTCTTTAGTGAAAAAATTGATAAAATCTATAGAGGCTTCCCCCAAAATCACTTGGAAGGACAGTCAGCCAGTGAAGGAGGGAAAGAAGTTAATAAAATTTAAGGAAATAAATATGTGCGACTTGTTAAAGGTTATGAGAGAGATGAAGAATACATATTGTGGAAACGACCTTTTCCCAAACAATTCAATAAGTGAAGCTCCAAACAAGCAAGTTGTATATAATATTTACCTGAACATAATTAACCTAAGTATATCACAATCCTGTTTTCCTAGCTGTGAAAAAAACTGCGTTGATCAAACCAATTTCCAAAGGGAAAGGTGATGTAAACGAGCTAAATTCATATAGGCCCATTTCAAATTTATCCTACATGTCAAAGCTTATTGAAAAAGTCATAAGTGAGCAATTATGGGCGCATATTGACGAGTTAGAGGTATTCCCGGAAAATCAATCGGCCTACAGAGCTAATCATTCTACAGAAACTACTTTGTGCTCAATAATGAATGATATGATAGGTCTTCTTGATGGGGGAAAGTGTGGAATTTTAATTATGTTAGATCTTAGTGCTGCTTTTGACACTGTTGTGCACGAGTACTTACTTGACAACTTAAAGTCTATTGGAGTGACTGAAGAAGCACTGAAATTTTTGCGAAGTTACTTAGTGAACAGGAAGACTATTGTAGAAGTTTCTGGAGACCGATCCAATGAGAGAGTTCTTATGAAGGGTGTACTACAGGGTAGTGTCCTGGGCCCTATCTTGTTTAACATATATACTATCGAGCTATCACACATCTTGGAAAAACAAAAAGTGGGTTTTAAACTATATGCAGATGATACTCCGTTTTACCTCTCAATTTCAACAACACAAGATACAGAGAAGAAAATTGATGAGATAATGACTGAAATAAAAACATGGATGCAGAGGAAAAAGCTCAAATTAAATGATGATAAAACAGAATGTATGTTCTTTGGCACAAAGGTGGCTTTGAAGAATTACCAGTTAATTCAAAGTATAAAAATTGGTGATGCTGATGTTGGGATTGTGCCTGTTGTGAAAAATTTGGGTGTACTGATAGACTGTAATTTGTCAATGAAGGACCAAATTGTGAACACAGTGAAAGTGTGTAACTATCACCTGAGAAACATAGCATTTATTAGAAAATATTTAACAGAGGGCAGTACAAAAATTTTAGTGATGAGTCATGTAATATCAAGGCTTGATTATTGCAATTCTCTATACTACAAATTGTCCAATACACTACTAAGAAAGCTTCAAAATGTGCAAAACCGGGCGGCTAGACTGATAAAAGGCATTAAATTTCGGGAGAGAATAACTCCTGCACTGATCGATCTACATTGGTTACCTGTTAAGGCTAGAATTGAATTTAAAATTTGCTTGTTGACTCACAAAGCACTTACAAGTGATAAGCCTAAATATCTTCGTGATTGCTTGGTCCCCTACCCTGAAGCTACCAGCGCCGCTGTAAGAGTTAGACATGCAGATGACCCACATAGACTATTCGAAATTAGTGTGAATCATGCAATAGGAGGAAGAACGTTCAGTTATGCTGCACCGAGACTCTTTAATGACCTTCCACTCGATGTCAAGAATAGCAATAATGTAGCAGCTTTCAAGAAACCCCTGAAGACTTATCTTTTTAGAAAGTGTTATAATATTGACCTGAAAACTATTAAGCCTGAATACAAATGCTAGCGAAATAACTGATAACGATACAGAGCAAAATATTAACTGGAAAGAAATTATTTTTTCACACACCAAGGCCCGCCTGAACAGACCTTTAGTGTTTGATGGAGGCCGAGAAATAAACCCGTAAAAGTAAAAGTAAAGTAAGTAAATAAATTTATAGACTGCATTGAAATCATAGGTTCCATCTAGCAAGAATTTAATCAATAAAAACACTTGAAATTATTTTCACATAGAATATGTGACACAAGAACAAGCATTAAAGCCCCTTATTCTTACCCTGTTGCGATAACAGTTCTGGCGAGTGTGGAAAAAATCATTCAATAGATGATCATCCCTAAGCAGTGTCCGGCTCCCATCCTCGATGAATTAGTGTGTCATTATGTCCATGATAGAGGAAAAATCCATAGTAATTAATCCAACACTGAATACGGTAGTAATCCAAGACAGAGTCATAAATCCAGCGTGAGTGTATAAATCCTTAAATCCACTTAAATAATGAGAGAGCGGGAAAGAGAGCTGCTTCTCCTCCCTCCCGTATCAGCTTGCTGAAGACTGAGTGACTGTGTGAAAAAAACTTCACTAAGACATTAGCGGTAGGCAGATATAACTAGATAAAACTACTGTAAAGTAGTTACTATTTAAAAACAAAGGGGCAATTAACGACACTTCCGTATGCCAAATGTATCAATACTGAACTATTCAAATTAATAATTTGAAGGTTTTGCTGATGTCATTAGTGGAGCTTGCGAAAGCCTTTCAATCAAGTAATCCGTCGTTAACTGGTTAGGGATATTTAGATTATATTTGTTAGGGTATTCTTACTTTTCGTTGCCTCCTCCTTTCTGGACCATCTCCCTTTTAGTATGCATGTGTTGATGACCTTTCTTTAATCGTGAAATTGTTTTCTTTTACAGGGAGTTTAAGAGTGAGTGTTTCTCATTAATTATTGTATAGTTGAGGTTCAGGTGTTATTTCTATCTGAAACTTGTGTATTGAAATTAAGTATATTTTTATGGTATTTTCTTGATCCCCTTGAATTAACTGTGCTCTCTATTATTAAGTTGGATACTATTCCACCTTTTGTGAACTTGGTATGGTAATTGGTGAATACTATTTGATAAGTTTAGTGTTTTGTGGGGTGGTCAAGCCAGCCATCACAAAGAGGCGACCGTGACAGGATCTTTCGTTCCTGAGTATTCACCAGTGTATGTGCAAAGTTATTTCTTGGGGTTATCTTTCAGGCAGCATATTTTCACCTCCTCGTGGTTGTCTTGTGTAAATTTAGTATTCTGTGTGAATAATAGTGGTCATTATGGTTGTTAATGTATTAGAACTCCTTAGCGGAGAGGGGTGGCAAGAGAGGCTTGCAGAGTTGAATAGGGAAGACTAGAAAATTGTAGCGCAGCGTTTTGAATTGGAATATGAAGTGTCCATAAGAAAGAGTGTATTGCTATTGCAAATTTATGAATATGTTAAATCTGAAAAGGCAGGTAGGGAACAAGTGAAACCTGGTAAAGCACTGTTGTCTGTAGAAATTTTGGATAGACAAATTGCTCTGAGGCAGATGGAGTTTGAAATAGAAAAGTTTAAGGCAGAGGAAAGAGAAAAGGAGAGGCAACATGAGATTGCCATGAGAGACACATGTTCCTCTTCTTTCCCTCCCCCTTCCCCAAATAGGTCAGTAAGGCCTGCTATTAATTTAGCACAGGCTCTCAAATTTGTGCCTAAATTTGAAGAAGACAATGTAGCAGAGATTTTTGTATCATTTGAGAGGGTTACAGCAAGATTGGAGTGGCCTCAAGAGTATTGGACCACTCTTATACAAAGTAAATTGGTTGGAAGAGCTCAGAGGGTGTATGTAACTCTGGAGAAGGATCTATCATCAGATTATGAGAGTGTGAAGGCTATTGTCTTGAAGGCCTATGAGTTAGTCCCTGAAGCCTATAGGCAACGCTTCAGGAACTTAGAAAAAAGTAGGGAACAAACTTTTATTGAATTTGCAAGGTAGAAGGAACAATATGCTAGTGATTGGCTCAGGTCCAAGGAAGTGATAGATTTTGAGAAATTGAAGGAATTAATGTTGGTGGAGGAGTTTAAGAGGTGTGTCCCGGATAAACTGAAGGTCCACCTCTCGAGTTAAAACTCGAGACTGTTCACGAGGTAGTCATCGCTAGTGATGAATATACTTTGTCTCATAAGAGTGAGTTAGGGGGAGTAACGACAAGGGTGAAGTCTGGTTGGGGTAAAGTAGGTAGGAATAATAATTTTAACAATAAAAATGCAGGGATGTTTACCAGAAATAATTATAGAGCAAATTATCAGGGTAATGCTAATACTAGTATTAATTTTTCTCCTAACAGAGGTAATAGACCTAATATATATAATCCAGAGAAATTGAAGACATTGATGTGCTTCTTTTGCAATAAGAAGGGGCATGTAAAGAGCATGTGTTACGCGTTTAGAGAATCGCAAATTGCTAATGGTAGGCCAGTGATGGGTGTGGAAGAAGAGAGAGAGAGAGAGAGAGAGAGAGAGAGAGAGAGAGAGAGAGAGAGAGAGAGAGAGCGAGAGATAGTGAGAGAGAGAGAGAGAGAGAGAGAGAACCTATCCCAACAAGGTCCACTGACCAATGACTACATGGCTGTTTTGATAAATATTTGTCCTTCGGTAGTGTCTCTTCCGCAAATTCGTCCGAGAAAAGACGAGTATGTATTTTGCGTGATACTGGAGCAGCTCAGTCTTTGATCCTTAGGGAGGCATTGCCGTGTAATTTTGTTCCTGAAAGTGAGGAATTCGTGGTATTGCCTGGTTTTCCTGATAAGGTAAAGTCTTATGCTATTGAAAATTTTGATTTAATTTGCCCTTCCTTTGCAGGAAATTTGAAATTGGCCATCGTTGATAAATTTCCGGTTAAAAATGTTGATGTGATAGGGAATGATGTTGCTCTTAAGAATAATACCTATCCCATATTGATAAATCCTGATAGTGAGGTAGCAGCAGTTACTCGTTCTAGTGCTAAAATTGTTGACGCTGCAGAGTCAACAATTGATCTAGATTTAAGTAGTTTAGAACGTAGTGATAGCGTAGTTGTAGATCTTGGGATTTTGAAGGACAAACTGAATTGGACTACTGAAGAGCTTAGCAAAGCTCAGAAAAAGGATTTTCGGGATCTCCCTATTGAGTCAGGTGAGGTGTCTGATATAACTGGTCCCAAATCTAAGATGATTAATAATATTTTATGTAGGTTGAGTAGGCCTATGGAGGCTGATAATATTGATTTTTGGGCCCAAGCCATGACATCCTGATGGAAGGTTCCTTCAGTAGCTTCCTGAGGGTATATATGACTACAGTGGATATTCCCAGAGAATTAAACTAAAGGTTTCACAGAATTCTAACTTCTGGCGCGAGTACCCTAAAGGTTTCCCTTTAGGATATCGTATATCAACAGGGGACGTATGCTTGACACGCCACATGGCTATCTGCACCCCACATACCATTTACGCTTCGAGGGGGAAGGTGGCAAGTTATCTGAGGAGCCGTTGCAAAGTTATCCTCCTACGTTACTGTTACGGTACTTCGCGATGTAAACAAACGGCAGCCATAGCTGTTCGCCATCTTGACTGACGTCACGTCCGTCCGCTTCATTCCGTTTTTAGTAGCGTCCCTGCATAGTTTGGTTTTTCCCAGTGTACGCTATTTCTTACATCATGTCGCAATCTTCAGGCTCGCCTTCTCCTGAAAAGTTGAGTACCATATTCTTGTATTGTATAAATAAGCTCTAGTCATAAAGTAACGATCTTTTATCCTTAAATCTTGTGTTTTGTGGCGGAGCTGTGCCTTGACCGGAGGCATCATGTTGCGACGCTGCTGTTTGCCTCGCATGCTTTATTTAGTTAGCCAGAACAGCATTCCCGGTCTAATAACTAATTAAAATATCATTAGTTATTAAGTCTTCATTGCTATGAATTGATTATATTATGCCGATAGTATTCTTCGGCGAACATAGTTGGCCGAATCCTATGCTAGACTGCTAGAAACAGATAATGGTTCCATTTCTTTACAGGAATGAGTTAATATCATTGGTGCATGAAAGTGATTTGGCCGGACATTTTGGCATTCATAAGACTTCCGGCAAGTTGTTAATAAATTATTATTGGCCGAAGTTGAAGGCGGACATAAAGAAATTTGTCAATAGCTGTGATGTCTGTCAGAAGGTCGGTAACCCCAATCAGCTTATTCCAAAAGTGCCTCTATGTCCTATTCCAGTAGTTTCCGAACCTTACAAGGAGGACATTGTTGATATTGTTGAACCATTACCAAGGACTCGTAGTGGAAATGAATATATTTTGACTATCATGGATAGAATGTCTCGATATCCCGAGGCAATACCACTACGTACTATAAAAAGAGTAAAAATTGTAGATATACTAATTGACTTTTTCACCAGGTTTGGGATGCCTAAAATAATTCAATCGGATTGTGGTTCTAATTTTGTTGGCAGGCATTTCCGAGATAAAATGGCAGAGTTAAATATAAAACATGTGACCTCTTCTCCATATCATCCAGAAAGTCAGGAAGCTCTGTAATCTATGGTAAAGAAGTATTGTTTGATCAATGGTTCTGAATGGGATAAGGAATTACCTTATTTGTTGTTTGCTTTTCGTTGTCTCAAGTTAGTCTTTAGGTTTTTCGCCTTTCAGCCTTGTGTTTGGCCATTGTGTTCGAGGTCCTCTTGATATTGTTCGAGAGTCCTGGGAGGGAGACGTCCCCGAGATCAATTTATTAGATTGTGTCTAATCTAGGCGATAAATTAACCAAGGTTTGGAAATTTGCAGGTCAAAATTTATTGTGTATGCAAAAAAAGAATGAAGTACCTTTTTGACAGAAGGTCTAAAGCACGTGACTTTGCGGTAGGCGACAAAGTTTTGGTTTTGTTACCCATTCCAGGAAATCCATTGAAAGCTTCTTTTTCAGGTCCTTGGAAAATTTTGAAAAAAAATTAGGTTGTTGAATTCATATTGTGGTTTTCAGAGCAATACAGAGGGGTTGATAATTGCAAGATCTCCTTCTTGTATTTCAGTGTTGTATTGTAGTGTATTGGCCCCAAAGGGAGAGGCCACTCATCCCATGAAATAGCAACAGAGTGGCAGCTGACTTGCTGGGAGTATATGATCAGTCTTGGGAGAAAGAGGATTATGAGCGATATTATAAAGTAACAGAAGGTTTACAGAAATGTCATTAATCCTACAAATAAGTCTTCTATATGAGAACTTTCATCAAAGATAATATTTGAGCAATAGAATAAAGATGTTTCAGTACAATTTGATTAGCTTCCTTTTTATGTACTAATCGTTATAAGCATTCTTGATATATATGTGAGCTAGCTCACTAGCATTAGTGAGGTTGGATAGGGGATAGCGATTATGAGCTAGATGCCTAGGGTAATGATGTCGAACCTGAGAACTTTTCGGCCCGAGAACGTAATGTTGGAATGCATTTTGTTCTTGTGTATGAAACTTACTTTATACTGTATAGCACATCCCCAAGGAAAATATACTGTATATACCTAAAATTACTTTACCAAATGTTCCAAAATCTTGTCTTTCAAACAGAAGACAGTCTCACTATACATACATTCTCTCTATCTTCAGGTATGTCAGCTACTGCCCTTGCATTTTGTGAACCTGCAGTGCTATTAACAGCTTTATTCACTGGACTGCTGTTCTATTGATTATTACTAATCACATTCCAGTGCAAAACTAAATCTTTAAAATTCAGTTAATCTTCAATTATTTAAGTCATTTCTCACTATCGTATTTGGTTAAATGATAAAAAAGTAAATTCTTAATTTAATAAGTACTGAACAGTTGGTAGTGTCATCACAGGTGTAACGAGATGGACTAAGCTGTTGATCATCCAGAAAACTTAGCTCTCACAGTGCTTGCTGTCTATAATCTAATCAATGTTTTCTCTCTTAGTTGTACATCTTTCCATCATTTGGTTCTGTTTTTGGTGAAGGTTTTACAAGTGTTTTTAATGTGACAAATGGTCAGCTTAGTAGCTAGTTCTTGCTCACAGCAACCACTTTCTTCCCATACTATATTGCGGCAAAGTGCGCTGTTTATGGAAAATCTGGGACAAGTTTGGTATTTACCCTTGCTCTTACTGTACTTTTGCCACTAATTATTTGGGCATACTTTCTTAATGCCAACAATCTGTTTCATAATTTTTTAGGCAGTTTTTTTGTGTTTATTGCATTACTTATGTTTGATGTTGATGTAGTCAAGCAAAGAGCTTGAAAAATGGTCCATAGTGGATTAATTTTAATTCTGTAATACTTAAAGGTTGTGATCACAGTAGTTGTAATGTACCATATCTGACAGTTTTCTCGATGGAGATTAATTCATCTACTGGTATTTAGATTCTTTGTGTCCAGTAAAATTGGCGGCTTTAAACAAGATTATAAAATGATGATATGTAGTTTTCCTAACACCAGAGTGTTCAATCATGTCAATAATTGTAAAAAGAAGGCAAGAAGGGATGTTATCTCCAAACAATACCTATGTAAGTATTAGTAACATTTTTATTCAGTAGGGTGCTCAGGGAAACATTGGAATCTCTTAAGAATTTTCTTAATACTCTATGAATTAAAACCAGAATAGACAAAGACCACAAAGCAATGTCAATAAGAATGGTAAGTAAAGGAATTCATGTTAACAGGCAGTTGTATTCAACAGAAAGAAGAATACATCAACAAATATAGATATATAATCATGATGATTTATATGTTATGGCAGAAAGTTAAGTGGCATACTACAGTTAATGGAAATCAGTGATAAGCACTAATCAGAAAGAATTTCAGAAATAAAAGATCAGATACTGTAAAATGGAAAAAAAGAATATTTGATAATCTTACTGACATTACAATATCTGAAATGCTAAACATCAAAATTATGTAACTTCCAGTAAAACTGTTTAACAAATTTACAGGTAAAGTTTTAAAAGAGTACATTAGAATTCAGATATTAATCTTACAGTAGAGGCCCAGTATCAACAGTAATATCCTTTAATGAAGAGTTGCTATACCCTATTTACCCGCACAGTATTGTTACAGCCTGTTCTGTTCATTTAGAGTTGAGCAACTTTTGAAAATATAGATATTTTAACACGTTCAAGCGTAATTGATAACTTTTTGACTCATTTTCTTTTGGAATGATTTACTTGACATTTTCTTATGAAGTGAATTCGTTGATTTTTATGCAGTTTTTAAAAATTCTATTTCACAAATAATGGAAAGTATTGTAACTGGGAGTGGTGCTATACAGTACTTTTAATTTTTATTAGAAGTTTTAAATGAGTGTTGCCCATCCAGGAATGCTCAGTTGAATGAAACATTAATAACTATTTTATAATGAGCATTTTAGGAATTAAGCATAATGTAATAGAATAGATATAAAGTGCTCTCCACACATTCTAAAAAATTTATCATAAGTTGGTAATGGAAAGGAAATTCTTTAAATACTTCAAAAGTAGTCATCCGTCTTCTTTTCTGAGATTATCCATAAGATTATTTTTACAAAAGTCATGAAACAAGATATGTAATCATTAAACATAGAAAATTACTGCAGTAGCATTGAGGTTCTTACCATTCACAGAAGCATTTGTATATGTTTTTTCCACTAGCACTGTGACCTTGCATTGCACAAACAGAAATATTCCAGAGGCCCGGTGGAAGTTAAATATTTATTTCACCGTCGGCTGTTTCCACATGAGCAGATTTGCCATTGATGTCTCTATGCCATTTTACCCAAAAGCTGACGTTATTTTCAAGATCCCCCCAGCTGATGGAGGCTGCATTATCCTAATGAAAAGAAATTGATTTGAGTGAGTGACATTCAGGAAATTGGAAAAACCACGAAGACCCTTCATCCAACCTGTGGTGTTGATGTAACATGCCATCTTTGCTATTGCTTACTGTATTGTCTAAATTACACTCTTACATAAATAATACATAATTTCCGGAAGAGAGTTGTTGTCTGGAGCTATACGGTATTCTATTGGTAATTGAAATAGGAGTTTGCCTAGACCTGTAATATACTTTTATTTACAGTATGGTGTATTGCAGATAAAGTAATAAACTGAGTATATACCAGAATGTGTACTCACCTTTAGTAACCCATGGTTATCTTTGGCTGCGGGATTATAACGAAGGTTTTGAGGAGGGCTGACGAAGTGGAAGTTATCTGAAGCAAATAGAAAATCTTATTCTGACTAGTTTTTCTGTGTAGGTAGATTTCATGTCTCACAAGACAGCTCACTGTGGTGCTAATTTTACAAAATTCATTTGAAAAGCTCAAATGTTCTAATACTAAGGCAAGAGGAGTGTACAGTTCAATCTTGAAATTTGTGTTTCAGTTCCTCCCACCTAAATAGGATGAAAATAATGTATATAGTGTGAACACTGAGTAAGTGGCGTATGGGCACCATGTGACTGATTTCATGAGATTCTCATTAGTACTTGTTCACTAAAAATTATTTAGCACAAAATTTTTGCTTCCAGACCAATTCAATACTCTTAACCTAATTCAAATGTTTGTATCCCGATTTGCTTGTATTCAAATTTATTCGTAACGAGGTATTATTG
>NC_090733.1:22068625-22128625 GCF_036898095.1 Palaemon carinicauda | reverse complement strand
CAATCTCTAAACAACACACTGACAAGACATTGGCTTTGGACCACCATCTGTATGACAACTTATCTGATACTTGAAGGAAAAGTCCGTCCGCTATTGATTTCGCATGATTCATATCCCAGGGGTCAAGCATCTCGCCGCAGATGGAGTATCGCGCCACCCAACTGGAAAATCTGAAAAGCTATCGCTTCAAGATGACATTGCATCAGTTGACAGTGTACCTTCCGTGAGAAATGTTCCCCTACACAAATTGCCATCAGCATATTCTGTTTCCACTGACAATGATATTGATACTTGTATCACCGCATCAGCAGTATGCTCACTTCACTCACTTAACGTGAGAGCAGTCACCTGGGACAGAGTTCGCACTGCCACAAGTAGTGACGATAACATGCATGAACTGCTCAGCCTTATAGAATGCAGAGTACCAGAGTCTTGCCTAGAATTTCCTGTACATCTTCGAGAGTATTTTCAATTCCGCGAGCATCTCTACACTGTTGATGGTGTGATACTATACAAGATGACATTGCATCAGTTGACAGTGTACCTTCCGTGAGAAATGTTCCCCTACACAAATTGCCATCAGCATATTCTGTTTCCACTGACAATGATATTGATACTTGTATCACCGCATCAGCAGTATGCTCACTTGACTCACTTAACGTGAGAGCAGTCACCTGGGACAGAGTTCGCACTGCCACAAGTAGTGACGATAACATGCATGAACTGCTCAGCCTTATAGAATGCGGAGTACCAGAGTCTCGCCTAGAATTTCCTGTACATCTTCGAGAGTATTTTCAATTCTGCGAGCATCTCTACACTGTTGATGGTGTGATACTATACAAGGAGCGTATAGTTATTCCTCCAGCCCTTCGTCAGGAAATTCTCACATCTCTTCATTCAGCACATCAAGGAATTACCTCTATGGTATCGCGAGCAGAGTCATTTGTGTTTTGGCCAGGGATAACACCCGCTATAACAGCACTTTGAGCTGGATGCAACCACTGCAATCGCATCGCGGCTTCGAATCCTAGTGCTCCGCCTACACCCCTTATATCTCCAGACTACCCATTCCAATGTGTTTGTGCAGATTACTTTTACTACCGAGGAGTTGGATATTTAGTTATAGTTGATCGATACTCGAATTGGCCCATAGTTGAACGATCTTCGAATGGTGCAGAGGGTCTTATAACTTCACTACGCCGAACATTTGTGACATTTGGGATTCCGGATGAATTGACATCTGATGGTGGACCTGAATTTACAGCGACGGCAACTAGGCAGTTTTTAAAGGACTGGGGAGTCCATCACCACCTTTCCTCTGTGGCCTTCCCACATAGTAATTGCAGAGCCGAAATAGGCGTCAAAACTGTCAAGCGTATTATAGCGGACAACACGAGCAGTAACGGTGATCTCAACTCTGATGAATTCCAACGTGCGATGATCCAATACAGGAACACACCTGACCGGGATGCCAAGTTATCTCCTGCAATATGTGTATTTGGTCGTCCCATCAGAGACTTCATTCCTGTCCCGCCCGGCAGGTACGGTCCCCACGACACGTCGAAGGAAACACTCAATGCAAGAGAGGAGGCCCTAAGACATCGACACCTTAAACAGGGAGAGCGCTTATCAGAGCACACTAAGAGACTACCCCCACTGTCCGTAGGTGACCGGGTTCGCATCCAAAATCAAACAGGAAATCACCCCCTGAAATGGGACAAAACCGGTGTCATCATAGAAGTCCGCCAATTCGACCAATACGTCGTCAGAGTTGATGGCTCTGGTAGGGTCACGCTAAGGAACCGGAAGTTTTTGAGACAATACGTGCCTGTCAGGAGTATTCCAGAAGTCTGTACAATTAGAGATGACTATAATCGGAATCAGATTGTACCTATTGCCAATCCTTCGACCACTAAAACGTCTGAGACCATTGCGAAGGACACCATTCCGACAACCCAAAATCCGGACACACATGGTACTCTTCCACTGACCACTTTGCTGTTACCAAGTGGTACTACCCCTAACATTCCTTTTGATGTTGCTGCTCCGGAATGCTGTCCCAACGACCTCGGTAACACTGCGAATCATCAAGCAGAGATTCTGCCTCCCAATGATAGCACAAACTCTCCATCACAGTTAACTCCTGCCATGCCAAATTTGGAGCAACGCAAGTCCAGTCGTACCCGTCGACCGCCAACATGGCACTGTGATTTCGAGATGAACTAGCTATAGTGTCATCATCATCAACACATGACAATAATTGCTTTTCAAGTTTCAGTTCCTTCACATGCTAACAGGAGTTTAGTGTTCATGAACCTATAATTTGGACGTTTAATTGCCACCCAATGTTTTGACATCAGTTTTAAACCGACCTCGACGAGAGACATTTTAAAAGGCCGTTTATAAACTTGGGGGGAGATAGAGAGTTATAAACATTGAGTTGTATACATTGTTCATCATTTATTCTTAAAATGTTTTATGTTCATTTGAGTTATAGGCCTATACATTGTTCATCATTTATTCTAAATATGTTTTATGTTCATTTCAGATTGACCGTGGTCATTGTTCAATAATAAAGACATTTGAATAAATGGACCAAGCTCTTATTTAGTTTGCTTGCACTCATGTGAAGTATAGTGAGTAATTTCTATAATAGTAAAGTTACAAGATTAGAAGAAAATATATTTCTGGAGATGGGGATTTTTGGGTTGTTTGGGGATTTTTTTTTTTATCATTAGTTTTGGGGATTTTTAGACTAACCCATCTGGCAACACTGGCCACAGTATTCGAGTGTCAGTCAATGCTGCCAGAATGGAAAATGTTCCCTGGATTCGGGGAATTTGGGTTGAAAATTGGGGAATTTTAGTTTTGAGAACAAATTCTTTAGGGAATCTGGGGAATTTAATGGATTTTTTTTAATTGAGCTAAAATAAATTAATTGAGTTGAACTTCCTACATGCATCAATTCACTATTCTAAAATCAAGATTCAAGTTTGTAAAATAAAAGTCTTTAGGTTATTTGTTTTTTGTCCTAAAATCTATTACCTAATAATTTAGTAAATTTACATAGAGTGTTGCTGAAAAATGTTTTAAGCCATGGTCAGTCTCCATGTGTGATATAAGATTTCTAAAACATTAAATATCGCATTTAAAACTGTTGAAGAGGTAAGAAATGCACATTTTAAAGTGTATTGTTATTGTACATAATCGAAATATATATCCTTCAGCCTATTTGTAAGTGTTCTTTCTATGTTAATAAGGTATATAATTTCCCTTACCCATTGAATATAAGAATTATTGGGAAATGAGGAATTTTTTAAGGTTTTGTGGAAATATTTACATGATTTTCGGGGAATTCCAGAATTTCCAGGCAAACCGGTCAGACTGTCAACACTGAGCTGTCAGTTTCGGTTATTGAGTGATTAGAGAGTTCTTCATAAGCGAGTGTAGTTATGAAGCTATTTCAGTTTATTAATGTTAATTCTAGGATTAATGAAACTTTAACAACATGTGTAATTTAAAATCTAGCCGGCGAAGTAGATTAAGTGAAGTTAATCTTAATGCAAGACAAATGCGGAGTATAATTTTATCAACGCCAGTGAAGCTTATCACCAGCCATTGAAGGAAATATGAATAATACGTACTTCCTCTGTGGTATACTATTGAAATATTTACTGCGAGAACATGAAAAGGTAAGAAAATAGATTTCAGAAGTTATAAATGCTTGACATTCCAAATGAATATGCCATGGGCCGGAATGGTTTTACTAGCCTAGTATTTCTCAGATACTGTGTATGTGAAGTATATCAAACTCTTATTTGTTTAGATATTTGCATTATGCTAGCTTATATAAATTTGTCTATATTTTGTTTCTTTATGTATTTTTAATGGATATTGTGGTTACGGGGTGGGATAAACCTTTTTTTTTCTTTTAGTAAAAACTAAAAATTTTGGTAATTTTGTATTGTATTACAGGGTGAGATTTTGAACAGAAAATATATGCTTCCCTATAGCAAATAACGTGAATTAACCGAATTTGATGTTCATTTCAATCGGAAACAAACAGATCAACATATTCGGCTAACTTTGAGTTGCACGGTGTCACTTCTCTTACGGCTGTACTGCGAACGAAAAAATTAGCAACGTTACCAATAATACACAGTGTTACCAACGTTGACGTATGGTACACAGAGTTACCAACGGCACGATGACATTGATAACGATAGTAATGATAGATATTTTAAATAATTTCTCCATATAAGTTTTACTCAATATATGTAATGTACAAATAAGGCACAGAACCTAACAAACCCCCCTAACCTAGCCTAGTAGTATGACAGGTCACAAAATAACATTTGATCTACATCGGACGTTGGCAGCACTGGTTACTGTATTTTTTCATGACGCAATCTTTGCAACGGCGCCTCCAAAGTTTATCCAGATACACTGTTTTGTATTTTCCTCCGGTTATAATAATTTCAAGAAGGTAATGTATAGAGAAGAAAAGGCTTGTTTTGCGTTTATATATCGATTCCCCAGTATGTTTTCCCCACCCAAAACCCCGAGTTCCCACTGGGGGTCCCCCATTATCGGAGGATATAGATGTATATATGTTTCTGAAACTATTCATTTGCGACGGGAACAAGTGTCATTTTCGAAGAGAGCGTAATTTTTTCCATAAGAAAAAGTAGTTGTTTTCCTAGGTTACATTGCCCTGTAATACACTACAATGAAGTCAAAATGGTACCCAAAGTTCAATTCAATTATGCGAGTTTCAGTGTTCTCACTAACATTGCGTTGTTCTATAATGAAACCGGTTAGGTTAGGCAAGATAACACATTATTATTATTATTATTATTATTATTATTACTTGGTAAGCTACAACCCTAGCTGGAAAAAACAGGATACTATAAGCCCAGGGTCCTCAACAGGGAAAGTAGCCCAGTGTGGAAAGGAAACAAGGAAAAATTAAATATTTTTGGAATAGTAACAACATAAAAATATATATTTACTATATAAATTATAAAATCTTTAACAAAACAAGAGGAAGAGAAATTAGATAGAATAGTGTGCCTGAGTGTCACCTCAAGCAAGACAACTCTAACCCAAGACAGTGGAAGATCATGGTACAGAGGCTATGGCACTACCCAAGACTAGAGAACAATTGTTTGATTTTAGAGTGTCCTTTTCCTAGAAGAGATGCTTACCATAGCTTGAGTCTTCTATTATTATTATTATTATTATTATTATTATTATTATTATTATTATTATTAATAATAATAATAATAATAATAATAATAATTATCCCTGCCACAACATTTATATGAGTATTTGCCTGCTTGTTATGAGTCATACATCATGTATTTCCCACCCAGGTATGGGAGGATTTATGAATAAATGCCATTTCTGATTGGTGTCATACACTCTTCCCTTGGTTTTCTTCCAAAGGTTTTGGAATAAAAAAATGGGTTTGCAAAAACAATAATGCTGATCTGGTAGCAAATACACTACTTTGAATCCCCTATAAAAGTGCCAGAAAGCTCTATTAACAAAATTACAGATTTTAATTTTAAAAAATCCCATTTTGCTCCTTTTGATGTTTAGCACAGGTCACAGAAGTCTTCATCCACCACTTTAGTTCAGAAAAACACTGATAGGTGGTGATTCTGTTATAAGTTACTAGTTCGAACAGAAAAAAGGGCCCGTTATATATTGTAAACCCCCTTATTGTATGTTTTCAATAGTGGAATATTCAATATATTTATAGCACTTATTTTATTTATCTTTTTGATGAAAGGGTAGAATGTAAACGTGTGTTTTATATATTTTGTCTGATAATGAGGTATGGAAGCCGAGACCATGCTTGAATAGAGGCTGCAACGCAAAGCTGTAACTCAACAGGGTGCTGCATTGCTGTCCTCACAGGTCAATGTACTCTGCCCGTCTCAGGAATAAAGCATCATTCAGCTATGGTCTGTCACTCCATGGTCACCAGTTGGTAGGTACGAGAGACAGACCATAGCTGAGTATGCTTTATTCCTGAGACGGGCAGAGTACATTGACTTTTGCGGAGGGCAATGTAGCACCCTACTGTTCAGTTAACTGACCGACCGTGAACAGTTGAGAAATGCGAGGCATTTGTGTTTTCTGACGTTGACATTAAGATTGATATAAAAGCCCATGCTTGACATATAATAAGGAATCATACATAAAAATGAAGGGCAGATGTTTCTGCGCCAAAATGCATAAACAATATTTACAGGATATTTTCAGAGATTATGTACAATGCTGAAAACAGTGCTACAAGCATTGTAGGATGTTGTCCTTACAAAGTGTGTATTCACCATTTTGTTATGTTTGTATACTGTAATTGATGATAGCGAAATACTAGCCCACAGGTTAACATGCATAGCGAAACATGTTCCGCCTACCAGAACATAGGAGCTATGAAATAATGTTTAATTGAGAGTGTAGCTAGCTACAGGAGAGCAAAATCCAATAAGTTGTTAGCTCAGTTAAGTAAGGAGGTATTTTTAATATGGTGAACGGTGCAAATAATGTTACTGTTTTGATTGCAGTAACATTTTTACTACGATGATGGTTTTTTTAATTTTTCTTATGATGACTAGCGGAAACAACAAGGTTTAAATAATTAGACTGGTACACAGTACGTTTTAAGGGGGTTTGAACGTAGTTGTTGACGATACCTAGCGCAAAGTCATGGCTTTTCAGTTATGGTAGTAAACCCACCATAACTAAAAAACTAGACATTTCCGTCAGAATTCATTATCTGAAACGTTCAAAACACCATAAAATACATTAATAAAGTCTTATTTTCTGCAAACCATTTATAGCATTGTTCTATAATTTTACCACCTAACACTACTGGACGTTAATCTGACTAGGGGAAGTAGGTTTACCCCTCCTATTATGACCTGCAAAGCCTAAAGTAATAAGGGTAAATGTATCATACCGGTACTTTAATATCCTTTTATTGGCCAGACAGTACTATATTGGATCCTTCGCTTGGGTTACAGTTCATTTTCCCCTTGCCTAGATATACACCTTATAGTCCGGCATATTCTTGCATATTCTCTTCTGTCCTCATACACCTGACAACACTAAGATTACCAAACAATTCTTCTTCACCCAAGGGGTTAACTTCTGCACTGTATTTGTTCAGTGGCCACTTTCCTCTTGGTAAGGGCAGAAGAGACTCTTTAGCTATGGTAAGCAGCTCTTCTAGGAGAAGGACATTCCAAAATCAAACCATTGTTCTCTAGTTTTGGGTAGTGACATAGCCTCGGTACCATGATCTTCCACTGTCTTGGATTAGAGTTCTCTTGCTCAAGGGTACACTCGGGCACACTATTCTATCTTCTTTCTCTTCCTCTTGTTTTGTTAAAGTTTTCATAGAGTACAGTATATAGGAGATATTCATGTTGATGTCATTACTCTTATAATATTTTACTTTTCCTTGTTTCCTTTCCTCACTGGGCTATTTTCCCTGTTGGAGTCCCTGAGCTTATAGCATTCTGCTTTTCCAACTAGCGGTGTAGATTAGCAATTGATGATAATAATAATAATAATAAGTACATGAACCATATATTTTACCAAGTGGTTATCTTGTGTCTTATTCATTTCTGACGAATACTGGAGGACTGACCCAGGCGGAGGATTGACCCACAATCTCTGGTCAAACTGACCCAGAGTGGTTTGGAGGACTGACCCACAATGTTTATTTTCTTTTCTAAAGCCAATTCTTTGGTATTATTACATGATTTTATTAAGGAAAAGTTTAATATTTCATTGATATTTTATTTACTGTTTTTTATCAAATATTTTATGTGTTTAAAGGGTATGAATATGTAATTAAAAAGGGTACAGAACCTAACAAACCCACCTAACCTGACCTATAAGTTCCCAGGTCACAACCCCTAGCCAGGGGTAAGCCCCCGGACCCCCTTCCCGGGTCACAACCCCTATCCAAGGTTCTACCTGGAAATATGATATCTCTCATGACAATTGAATGGCTCAGGCCGCTATCATACCCGCTTTCTATTGTTAGTGAGGGACAAGGTTTTCCTTAGACCACAGTCATATACTATATTAGGTAAACCCGGTTCAATGTTCATGCCAGAAATAGGGCTTCCACCCTCCTAAGAGTGAGTCATCCACATAAATAAAGTAAGGTATGGGGACAAATGACAAATTTGGAGATAATTTGTATTTTTCCCTAACAAATACAAGTCTGTAGTTATTTATATAAATTAGCCCACCATCACCTGTCTCCCAGTAAGTCCTGCCTGCAATAAAGAAGTAACGTAGCTCTCAGCTGTGAGAGTAAATATAGGCAGCTGAGTACCCCCCAGCCACCCCCTGCCTACCCACTCAAGTGGTTAGGCAGGGTTGCCACCTTGCACTTTTAGTCTAATGGCTACCTTCCAGCTTTGGCAAAAGATAATCCACATAAATAGCTACAGGTTTATATTAGTTACAGAAAGATACAAATTATCTCCAAATTTGTCATTTTCATGATCACATGTAATGCATATGATGTCCCTCAAAAGGTCTTTGTTCCACTGTGTCTAGTAGTTTGAACAAACATTATTTCCTTTCTCCTCTGTTCTGGCAAGCAGTACATGGATGTGCCGTGCGTAATCACCCTCCCCCCCCTCCCCCCCGTATGTGGGTCATAATTTCGGTTGTATTTTCTACTTTTAGATGAGCAACAATAGTTGTATAGTGAATGGAGATTATTTTCTTAAATAGAATAAATTACCAAAATCGATGAATTTAAATAGAATAAATTACCAAAATCGATGAATTTTCAATATTTAACATAGCCGGTGATTATAATAGCTGCAACTCTGTTGCTCGACAGAAAACTCTAAGGTAAAATTCGCCAGCGATCGCTACACAGGTTGCGGGTGTGCCCAACAGCGCCATCTGTCGTCCAGATACCCAGTACTCAATGTAAACAAAGAACTCAATTTTCTCTCTGTCGTGCTCCCGACAAGACGTGCTTATTCGCTGTTGCTAAACTGGATTTGTTTTCACAACTAATTGGTGAAGTACACTATTCTAGTTTTGAGCTTTCGCTATGCAGGTGTTTTATCTTCATCTTAAATCTTGAACTCGTTTTGGATAGATTTAATTATGGTGACAAAGAGAGTATGGACTTTCTTTCACTTTTAAATGGCCGACCCTTCCCTTAGCGGAAGTGTGTTTAGGCTTTTAGTAATTATATCACGTTATAGATTTTCCTCTATATATTTTATATCTCTCCGCCTTTATTAGGCCTCTTCGATTAACTTTCCATTTATTATAAACATATAAAAATAATTTTAATGTTTTGTTTATATAGACCTTTCCTGAGAGTAGGCGGTCCTAACTTGGAAACCGAAGTTAATCAACGTTGAGCCCTTTATATCGTAATTAGCTTTTAAAGAGCTAAGGATTTAAAACTTTTTAAATGTAATATTTTATGAAAGAATTTCTTTGATAGTCTTCGTACTGTTTTCAAAGATGAACTATCGTTTAGTTTATTTATGCTACGCAGTTGTTGACGTTCAGGACGTTCAACATGCGCTCTATCGTTACGATAGAGAGAGAGTGTATCACGGTTTCACTTTGCAGTAAGAGTAAATCGATTCTGACGTTTTGTTCATTCTTTCTTAGCTTAAATGTTTTAAATTCTATTTTAAAGGAACTTTTTATTTGAAAAACCTTTCAGTTTTTTCCTTTAGTCAAATAACATGTTTTTTTGACGAAATATAATGGGCTCTTCTCTTAGGTGCGAAATCAAAAGAGAAAGAGAGAGAGAGATAGAGACGGAGGGAGAGAGAGGAGAGAAAACGTTCCGTTCAAGCGGGTAACGTTGTTCTCGTGTTACTCTCGTCCCTAGTCGCTGTACGGGGAGGAAGGATAAAACGTTTTAGTTTTTTATTCTCGTCCCCAGGCTATGTGCGGTGAGAGATTGAAAACGTAGTTATATGAACTAGTGTTTAGTCTCTTTTCCAGCCACTGATTTTTTTTTTTTTATCTTTAAATATGTTTTCTGTTTTTTGCTGGTATTAATGAGCTTGCATTATACGACTGATTTCGCAATTACTACCTTTTAATGAAGGGTAGAATTGCGTGTTTCAGGTAGAAATCAGTAAAAATTTCAGTGAAATAAGTGCAAAACAGAAAATCGAAGTGATAAAGTGATATGCGCAAAGTGTTACAGTGTTGCGTCCGAGGGTTCGTCTGTTCGTGCCTGTCGTTCACCTAGTCCGGGACCTCTTACATGCTCCCAAGCCCAGGGGAGAAGTAATGTCAAACGACTTATGGGTTCGAGAGGCCTTGACCAACGAACAGACGTTTTCCCTCTATGGTATCGGGTGTATCTTACCAAGGTCTCCCCTACCATAAGACGAGAGAGACGTTGTTTCTCCTCGTCATCCGAAGGCTTTTCGCATAAGAAACCTGTCACAAGGTTTCGAAGCCCTTAAGCGAAAGTCAGTCCTTTCAGGACAGGTCCAGCGTCCTGGTTACAACCATTAGGACAGCTCTGACCCTATGCAGTCATCGGATAACTGCTCGCCGCCTAACAAAAGCGTAACACAGACTCCGAGAGTCTTTTTTTGTAGGCAAAGTGTTGCGGTCACAGACGTTACCCTCGTCTCTTACCACAACCATTTCCGTTGATCCTTAATGGGTTGTATGGCAAGACATGCAGTATATGCTTGCCTCCCTTATGGAAGACTATTCTGCCGATTAGTCCGTTGAGTCTAGCCGTTTATCGCATCGATATCCTGGCTTTCAGCCAACCTAACGTTCCTTTGTGCTTACTGTTGACGTTGGCGTAGCTTAGTCACGTCAGTCAGGTTGTTTAGAACCACACTCGATGCGGTCTCGTGTGGTTTTTCAGCCGCATTTGGACGTTAGGCCACTTGCTGAGGCTCCTGTTGACGTTCAAGACGTTCACTAACAATCGGAGTTGACTTGTTTTGACGCTGTGCGTCAACCTCCGCATTCTAGAGTTGTTTTGACTGCTCAGTCTAGGCAGTCAAAGCAGTCTCGAGTGGACGCTGTGCGTCCTCACGCACCTGTTGTGGTTGACAGTTCAGTTGTTGACAGTTCACAGACTGTCAAGCAGTTACATGACGTTGCGTTCTGATCCGCTACTAATGCACCAGTGAGTGTGGACTCTGCTTGTAAAGCATTGCCACCACGGTAGGTCTCTCCCTTGCTTGAGACTCAGCTTTTATCGGACAAGGTTCCTGTAGATGAGGAAGTTGCTGTTCCCCCTACTACTGATATTCCCTTGTGGACTCTGTCAGATGGAGAAGAGCCTAAAGCTGCTTAGCCTCCTATGGACTTTAATTAAATCATGATGATTTTTTTAAGGATCTTTGTCCGGATTTTTTTGTAACTGCTGCTCCTCGTTCGCCTTAATGTCAGAGCTTACACTAGGCCTAGCTACTTCGAAGCCGTTGTTTTTAAGCTAGTGCTCTCTCGCTCTCCTAGAGAGCTTTACGTTGGCTAGGCGACTGGTTTTTCACCAGGAGGAGTTTGGGGGATACAGCCTTTGCTTTCCCTTCTTTTAAACTGGTTTATAGAGCGAGAGTCTGATATGACACGAGAGAAGTTCTCGGCTTGGGAGTTCATGCCTCTGCCCAGATAGACTTCTCAATTCTCGTAGACTCTCCCTGGCGCCTGGCCAGGAGACGCTCCAAGTTGTTTACAGGTCAACTTCACAGCTGTTTTCGAGCCTTTGAAGTTTTGCTGTACAATTATGTCACGCATAACAAGGCTTTCAGGGATGGTAAACGGTACCGCCTCAGTCGCTAACCCCGTCTGTTGCCACACCTGCTCCCGTAGACCTTAAATGGGGTTTGCTGCAAGACATGCAGTCCAAGCTTGCGTCCTTGATAGAGGACTTTAATGCGGAGAAGGTTGCTACTGAACCTTCTGGCCAACAACCTTCCAACCGGTCGGTTGTGCGCCCTGTTGACGCTGAGGTAACCTACTCGCGTCTGCCAGTTGAGGTGGTTCCTCCACCGATGCGACCCAGTGTGGGTTGCCAGCCGCACGTTGACGTTAAGCGACGCTCGGAGGTGGTTGTTGACGTTCAGGACGTTCAACAACCAGCAGAGGTGACTTGTTTTGACGCAGTGTGTCAACCTCAGCAACCCGGTAGGGTGTTGACTGCACAACCCAGACGGTCTAGACAGTCTCGGGTTGACGCTGTGCTTCCTCGCGCACCCATGGTTGTTGACAGTTCACAGACTGTGCAGCAGTTCCATGATATTGCGTCCGGCTCCGTCACGCATCCACCAGTGCGACCGGACTCAGCGAGCCAGACGTTGCCCACTCCGTTGCCGTTTCCTCATCAGTTTTCGGATGAGGAACCCTCTGATGAGGACGTTGCTGAACAACAAGACGATCAGCCCCCAGAATAGATCAAGCCCTGCTATCCATCCAGAAGATGCTGAAGAAGGAACGCTGCTCAGTCAGGCTGTGGATGAGTCTGGTAGGGACGCTGTCATCCGTGGAACAATTTGTGTCACTAGGAAGACTACACCTCCGTCCTCTTCAATACCATCTAGCTTTTCACTGGAAAAAGGACAAGACGCTAGAAGCGGTCTCGATCCCGGTTTCCGAAAAGATAAAGTCTTGTCTGACTTGGTGGAAGGACAATATCAACCTAAGAGAGGGTCTTCCCCTGGCTGTTCAGACTCCCAACCACGTTCTCTTCTCGGACGCATCGGACGTGGGCTGGGGCGCGACACTAGACGGTCGGGAATGCTCAGGACTGTGGAACTCGAGTCAGAGGAGCATGCATATCAACTGCAAGGAGCTGTTGGCAGTACATCTGGCCTTGAAAAGCTTCAAGTCTCTCCTTCGAGGCAAAGTGGTGGAAGTTAACTCGGACATCACCACGGCCTTGGCGTACATCTCCAAACAAGGAGGTACCCACTCACTGATGTTGTACGAGATCACAAGGGACCTGCTCATCTGGTCCAAAGGTCAAGACATCTCCCTAGTAACGAGGTTTATCCAAGGCGACTTGAACGTCATAGCAGATTGTCTCAGTCGGAAAGGGCAAGTAATTCCAACCGAATGGACCCTCCACAAGGATGTGTGCAAGAGACTTTGGGCCACTTGGGGTAAAACCATCCATAGATCTCTTTGCAACCTCGCTGACCAAGAGGCTTCCAATCTATTGCTCCCCAGTCCCGGACCCAGCAGCAATACATATAGATGCTTTCCTCCTAGATTGGTCACATCTGGATCTCTACGCATTCCCACCGTTCAAGATTTTCAACAAGGTACTGCAGAAGTTCGCCTCTCACGAAGGGACAAGGTTGACGTTAGTTGCTTCCCTCTGGCCCGCGAGAGAATGGTTCACCGAGATACTTCGATGGTTAGAAGACGTTCCCAGTAGTCTTCCTCTAAGGGTAGACCTTCTACGTCAGCCACACTTAAAGAAGGTACTCCAAAGCCTCCACGCTCTTCGTCTGACTGCCTTCAGACTATCGAAAGACTCTCGAGAGCTAGAGGCTTTTCGAAGGAAGCAGCCAGTGCGATTGCTAGAGCAAGGAGAGCTTCTTCCATTAGAGTCTACCAATCGAAGTGGGAAGTCTTCCGAGTCTGGTGCAAGTCAGTTTCTGTATCCTCGACCAGTACCTCTGTAGCTCAAATAGCTGTTTTTCTCTTATACCTGAGAAAAGGACGATCCCTTTCAGCTCCCACTATCAAGGGCTACAGAAGCATGTTGGCATCGGTCTTCCGGCATAGAGTCTTAGATCTTTCCAAACATAAAGATCTGCAAGACCTCCTTAAGTCTTTTGAGACCACCAAGGAGCGTCGTTTGGCTACCCCTGGATGGAATTTAGACGTGGTACTAAGATTCTTCATATCAGACAGGTTGGAGCCGTTACAATCAGCCTCCCTGAAAGATCTCACTCTTAAGACTCTTTTCCTGGTATGCTTAGCCTCGGCTAAAAGAGTCAGTGAGATTCATGCCTTCAGCAAGAACATGGGATTTTCGTCAGAAAAAGCCACTTGTTCTCTAAAACTTGGTTTTCTAGCCAAAAATGAGCTGCCTTCTCGGCCTTGGCCTAAATCTTTCGATATCCCCAGCTTATTGGAGATCGTAGGCAATGAACTAGAAAGAGTCTTATTCCCTGTTAGAGCTCTTAAGTTCTATTTAAAGCGTACTAAACCTTTACAAGGCCAATCTGAAGCTTTATGGTGTTCAGTTAAGAAACCATCCTTGCCTTTGTCAAAGAATGCTTGGTCAGACTTTATCAGATTGTTAATACGAGAAGCTCATTCACATCTGAGTGAGGAAGACCGAACTTTGCTTAAGGTGAAGACGCACGAAGTTAGAGCTGTAACAACTTCCGTGGCCTTTAAGCAAAATATATCTCTGCAAAGTATAATGGACGCAACCTATTGGAGAAGCAAGTCAGTGTTCGCGTCATTTTACTTGAAAGATGTCCAGTCTCTTTACAAGAAGTGCTACACACTGGGACCATTCGTAGCAGCGAGTGCAGTAGTGGGTGAGGGCTCAACCACTACAATTCCCTAATTCCATAACCTTTTTAATCTTTCTCTTGAAATGTTTTTATTGTTGTTTTTGGGTTGTCCGGAAGGCTAAGAAGCCTTTCGCATCCTGGTTGATTTGGCGGGTGGTCAAAGTCATTTCTTGAGAAGCGCCTAGATTAGGGGTTTTGATGAGGTCCTGTTGTATGGGTTGCAACCCTTGATACTTCAGATCCTAGGGGTCGATCAGCATCCTAAGAGGATCGCGAGGCTCCGTAAGGAAGACGTACTTAAAAAGGCAGAGTAATTGTTCAAGTCGACTTCCTTACCAGGTACCTATTTATTTTGTTTTTGTTATTTTGATAACTTCTAAAATGAAATAAAAATTCTTAGCTCATGATAATGTAAACTTATTTTGCTGGTCTCTACCCAACCCCCTGGGTGTGAATCAGCTATTATAATCACCGGCTAAGTTAAATATTGAAAAATGTTATTTTTATAATAAAATAAATTTTTGAATATACTTACCCGGTGATTATAAATTAAAGGACCCTCCCTTCCTCCCCAATAGAGACGCAGTGGGACGAGGAGAAAATTGAGTTGTTTGTTTACATTGAGTACTGGGTATCTGGACGACAGATGGCGCTGTTGGGCACACCCGCAACCTGTGTAGCGATCGCTGGCGAATTTTACCTTAGAGTTTTCTGTCGAGCAACAGAGTTGCAGCTATTATAATCACCGGGTAAGTATATTCAAAAATTTATTTTATTATAAAAATAACATATTACACTAAATTTCAAAGTAGATCCAACTTCCCTCTGGAAGATGTATTCTTGTGATGGTAGTCATGTTGGAACTAAAGGAGAGGAGGGGAGTAAAATGATTGCTGTAAAACAACATCCGGAAACTTATACATAAGTACTACAAAGCTCTTAATTAGTAAAAAAAAAAAAAAAAAAACCCAGCCAGTGATTATGTCATCCAAAAAACAAAATAAGCTCCTTGAGGGATTACAGTAACCCACCATTAGTCTCCTAAAAGTAAATAATGGACTTACACAATGAAATAGTGTTTACATTTTTGTTGATCGATATGTAAGTTTATTATAAACCAGCCCCAATTATTCATAGAGAAAATTACCAAAATAGTCAGCACTCATTAATTTCTTGTATCAAATTCCAGTTTTGCTTAAAGGATGCTTATGAATGACACAAGCAAGGGACATTGACATTGCCTTAGCAAACAGGACAATGCCCTAGAGACTGGCCATATATCCACATAATCAGTGCCCAAGCCCCCTCTCCACCCAAGCTTGGACCAGGGAGGGCCTGTCAGTGACTGCTGAGGACTCAGCAGGTAGACCTGTAGGCTCCTCCAAACTGCCCATCCTTACCTCATAAGAATGGTGAGGTTGCAGGCACTAAAAAACTACTAAATTTTAGTGGTTCTCGAACTCCAATCTGGCAAGCGCCAGGTAGGAACGGTCCCATTAGGCCACCATAAACCTAAGGCCCTGTACACGGGACCCATGGCTCAGGTTCCACAGCTACCTTGATAGCCAGGCAGGACAGCAGAGGTACTTTCATAAGGACCAATGCATGGGTATTTGGTAACATGCGTTTTTCAGATGAACTGAAAGCATTAAGTCTTCCTTTCTGATGGAACTTGGCACAGAATGTACTGCTTTCTTTCTGAACTTTGTTTAACAAAGAAACTCATTCTGTGGAGAGAAAGGTGGATGACCGGTTTCCAGTACTTGGTTAACCTATTCAGAGGAAGAGTTGACTTTAGAAGCATGGAGACTTGTCTCAAATGACTTCAAGAGTGTTCTTCAACATACCTTCTACCTCTCTAAGCAAAGCCAGTGTTCTTGACCATGTTGGAGGATCTGGTGAGAAATCTATCAATAAGTGAAACTGTGGGGGGACCGACTGTCCTGAAAGGGTAGTAATAATCCCAAAGGACACTCTCCACCCAAGGTTTGGCGCTGTGTCTCTGCCATGTGTCCAATACCATGACAAACAACCCATTACAATTAACCTTACTTTTTAATGGTTTCGGTTTCTTGCAGTACAGATCTGTATGTTATTTAAATGAAATTTTGCTTACTCGCAGTTATTACTACTATGTGCAGCCCAATGTTTCTAAACCGCCAACAGTTTTTGCACCAGGCCATTGTACCGTTTCCCTCCCTTCACAACACCTCTTCTCTCTTTGACTCGGTCTCACTCTCCCAGCACTTGTCACCACTCTCCCACAAGTGTTTATCAGGCAACAAATTATTTTTTTCTCCATTGTTAATTTACGTATGTGTTACGTTAGAATTTTTATTGTATTTTTATTGTATAGTTCATATACCGTACTGTTTGTGTAATGTACACTTCTCGTTCAAGGATTGCATCATGCGTCAAGGGATTTTACTATATTGAACTTGTAGTAATTTTTTTATCTTTAGTGGTGTGTGAAGGCTCACTGGTCATTCTCCGGTGAGACAGTTAACTTGGAACAATCTTACCTGGTGGCTGAATGAATAAAACTCACCAGGGGAGTCCCACTCGACTCTCCACCTTCAGACGTGGAACTGTTCTTGGATGCAGTGAAAGAAGGCCAGGACAAACCTGAATGACCTGGTTGTCTCAGAGGTGTGGTCAGAAGAAGAAAAATCTACTTTGACATGGAATGTTGCCCCAATGTGCATCAGTATAGAGTTGTCAGCCAGGTACATTCCAGGCATGAGAAATGTACAAGCAGACACACTCAGTTGCCAGGAGGAGGTTGTAAGGTTAGAATGGTTCCTACGTTCCTTTGTAGTGGAGAGGATTCTGGTATTGATGGGTTCTCCAGGTATAAATCTGTTCGCCACGCTGGTGCAAAAGAAGATCTTCTTGCTTTTTCCCCAGTTCCAGACCCATGGGCCATGTTTGAAACTGTCATCCAACACCTCTTAACTCTCTTGGATAGTTACACCTTTCCGCCTTTCAACCTGATTCTTCCCCAAATCAACGGAGTGTTGATTACGCCAAGACTCAAAATGATCCTGGTGGCTCCAAGATACCCACATGCCGTATCCAAATTTATTAGCTCTAGTTGAGGTCGCGATAGAGCTCTCAATGGCTCTTACTTCTCTGTCAGCTCACCTTGAGAAGTGCTTTACCACCAATCCATGAAGTTGCTAGAACATATTTGAAGTCTTCCAGCTTCTCCGGGTGAAGGCTTTTTAGACGCACTGCAGGAAATGTGTGGGGCATACAACAGTCCTTTTTAAATATTTAACTTAGCCGGTGGATATATATATATAGCTAACGTCTCCGACGGTCCGGCAGCCGATTCAAAACTCGCGAGCGATCGAGGGGTCGGGTTGCTGGGTGTACACTAGTGCCACCACTCGGCAGGATACCATCACTATTCCAAAGTTCTCCAGTTCTTCACTGCCGAGGTAGGTGTCAACATTGGTTCCTTGCTCGCGTAACCTCAAGTTTTCAACAATTGGTGAAGTACTTGTTTAAGGTTTTTGGCTTTCGACTGCTTGGTTATTCTTTCAACTTTCTCAAACAATAAAGATCTTCAAGAGAAACTCTTTTTGAAGAGAGAAAAATTTTTACCCCTTTCTTTTTTTTTTGGATCTCTCTTGATTTTCCATGATAGAGAGAGAGAGAATATGGCCAACCCTTCCCCCAGTGTATGGGAAGTGTGTGAAAGGCTTTAAGTTTTTAGTATTTCTTTTATCACTTTATAAATTCTTGTTGAGATTTATAGATTTACCTCTATATTTCTATATCTCACCCGCCTTACTTAGGCCTCATCGATCCTCACTCCATTTGTACTAAATACCGAGAGAAATTTTGTAGTTTATGGATCGATGGGATGAATATTTTTAGAAAATATTTTAAGTAATTTTTTGTCTTTTTAAAAGATTTTTCTTTGAATAGTCTTCAATCTGTTTTTAAAGATGAACTAGCGTTAAGTTTATTTATGCTACGCAGTTTGCATTCTATCGTACCGATAGAGAGAGAGAATCACGATTTCACTTTGCATAAGAATTTGACGTTTATTTCATTCTTCTTACAAACTGAAGTTTTTTTAAATACCAAATAAAAGGAACATGTTATTTTGCAATTTCTTAGTCCTTTTAGTATTTTTTCTTTAGTCAAATATCTTTTTATTGACGAAGAGTGAGTGAGACAGTACTCTCGTAACAAGAGAGAGAGAGAACGATCCAAATCTTTTGTGTTCTGTAAGTGAAATACAAACCACGCTATTTACATGGGGTAATTACTTCGGCGTAGCTGAATGACGAGCCATTAGAATTTTAACAAGGGTTTACTACCCCACCGCTAGTTAGCGGGTAGGGAAGGGTAGCTAGCTACCCCCCCCCCCCCCCCCCACACACCAGTGAGTGCTTCACTTAATTTTGGCTCGGGCGGAGAACAGATCTGTCTGCTCTCTCCCTCGCTTTGACTGCTATTAATCTGTTTTTGCTTTTTCTTCCTCACAGTGTGTTTAAAGTTGGCCTCTACTGATTATGCGTACGTGCCCTGGACTTCCTGGCCGCCCTTATGGGACTTTTATGTCGGCGGTCGACACCGATCCCCACACCTTGTGTCCTCATTGTAGTGGCCAACGGTGTGATAGCGGTAATGTATGTATCGAATGTAGGGAGTGGTCTACCTCCCAGTGGGAGAGGTTTGCCCGGCGCCGGAAGAAAAAGTCTAAAAGGGATCTTTCTCCTTCAGAGGCTTCTTTGAAGAGAGAAAATTCCAAGACTTCTTCTTCCGTAGCCCTTTCCTCCTCCGAAGCTCCCCCTCGAGCGGTCTCTTCTGAGAGGCCGGCAGTGGTAGCGTAGACCGTATTGCTGTTGACCGATCCCGGGGTGCGGGAGATGTAGTTGCCTCCCATAGCGAGGCGGCTGCCCCTCCTCCCCCGGAGGAGGATATGAACATTGATTTATCTGCCAATAACAATGATTTGTTGCAGCTTTGGGCTTCCTTGGGGCTGCAGGGTTCACCCTCCAGGGAAGCCCTGTTTGACATGATCAAACTTGGTGCAGCTGTCAAACAATCGCCAACTACAGCAGGGATAGATGCTCTGTCTGTTGTTGACGTTGTTGTGACGGAGGCATCTTGTGGGTCTAGTCAAACCCCTGTTCCTGTTGCTGAGGTAGCTGAAGGCTTAGTTTCCCCCTCCGAACACCTTTCGAGGGAGGAACTAAGTCCTACGGTCTCTCCTGCCGGTGATTCTCCCCCGCGGGGAAGTTCATTCACAGAGACTCCTCTTTGGAGGCCCTATGATGGTCAGGTTGCTGACCCCACGACCCCTCGTGGGCATATAAGGCGAAAGGCTCGTCCTCCCCTTCGCCGTAGTCGTCTTCCTTCCCCCCACAATGGAGTTAGGAGGCGCCTCTTCGGCTCGTCGTCCCCACAGTCCTCTGCGGAGGAGACGACTCACCGTTTGCCGATCCCGCCAGCTACCACCTTAGACCTCTCTGGGGATCGTTCGCGATCCCCTTCGGAGGAAGGTCATCCTTCGGAACCCTGTGACCAGTCTCCCTCCAAACCTGCTGACCTGCCGTCACCCTTTGATGATGCTGATGCGCTTTACGTGCCACCTGAACCTGCCATTGTGCAAGCACAGGTCCCTTCAGGGCATAAGGGACTTGAGCGCAAATCTGCGCCTCCTGCCCTCAAGCGCCAGGTCCAACCTGCTCGCCCTCATGCTGCTGCTGCTGCCGTTCCAGTCTTAACGTCACAGCGCTCACCTGCGCGCGTGCGCGCCCTTGTTCCTGTTATGCGGCAGGGTTTCCCTGCGCGCCCACATCCTTCTGCGCCCCGGCGCCCGCCAGCAGTTTTTTATCTAGCGCGCCAGCGCTCATGCGCCCACCAGCGCCCCAGCGTTCTCTGGTTCCTGCCATGTCGCGCGCAGTCCAAGAGGCTCCTAGGTTAGTGCACAGGTGCTCACAGGTACCTCTGGACTCTCCTTCCAGCGCCTTTCTGGAGTTAGGCGTGCCTATCGCGCGCAGTTCCAGACACAGCGCACACATGCTCGCCAACGCGCCAGCGTGCTTCTACATCCCAGCGCGCAGTCCAGGAGGTGCCTAAGTTAGCGCATGGGTGCTCCCAGGTACCCCTGGACTCTCCTTCCAGACCGCGCATTCCTGCACGCGCTCCTCCAGTCGCGCGTGACGCTCCAGTTGCGCGCCAGATTCCAGTTTCTCTCGAGGCGCCCCATATAACCCAACAGCGCACACCTGTGTGCCTTAATACGATCGCGTGCCCTGCGCCCCCATCGCAGCAGCGCACACCTGCACGCTCACATCCTGATGCGCGCCATGCGCGCCCATGATCCCCTGCGCCCACAGGTTAATATACCTGTTCAAATGGCTCAGTGCCCACCTGCGCTCCAACGCGCTATCTCGAACCTAAGCACTCACGCCCTTGCCCGGTTCTTCCGGATACGCACCCATGCGCCACTACTCTCTCGCGCCCATCAGTACCGCATCAGGATGTTGCGCGCCCTCGTATCCAGCCTCCTCACGATGCAGCTCCTACGCGCCAAACGCCCTCGCCATCTCCTACGCGCCCGCGCCCACGCGCCCATGCCATCTCTTGCGCGCCCCCGCGCCATCTCCTGCGCGCCCCTGCGCCATCTCCTGCGCGCCCCCGCGCCATTTCTTTCGCGCCCCCGTGCCATTTCTTTCGCGCCCCCGCGCCATCTCCTGCGCGCTATCGCGTCCATACGCCTGTTCCATTGCCTACGCGCCACCGCGGCCTCGCGCCTGCTCCATCAACCTCTCACGCACGCGCGAGATTCATATGGCACACGATCCTTTCGCGCGCGATCCTGGACAGGGCCCATCGCGCGACCTCTAGCGCGATCGTCGTCAGGCGGACAGGTCATCATCTCGTTCCCCTCCCTACAAGCACAGAACAGGGCGCTTGCCGGAGGAGCGGCGGTTCCCGGACAGGTCTAAGGACTCTCTTGTTTCAGCTACTTTTCAGGCGAACCCTCGTTTGCTGACTCCTCCTAGGTATCGAACGATCCCCTTCCCTCCAGAGGGAGTGTCTGACAGCGCGACTGTCAGCCAGCATCCCTGGTTTGGGACCCTGGTCAGAGCTCTTGTGCAGGCTATGAAGCCCGTCCTCTCTGACGTGGGTCACAAATCAGTGGCGGCTTCCTCCCCCCTGAAGAGGAAGAGAGGAGTCCCCTCCGTGGAGACACATCCGAGGGCTATCCTGTCTCCTCGCAGATCCTTGCGCAAGGCTCCTTCCCCCCCCCCCAGACTTTCTCTCCCTCCCCTGCAGATGAGGATTACCCATCCTCAGGAGAATCGGACGATCGGGACTGTTCCCCCATCGCACCAATGGGGGATTCTCTGCCTCTCCCTGAGAAGTCTTCTTGTTCAGGGGTGGAAAAGACCCTGCATCCATCGTTACTCGAGTCCTGTATCCTTCCCAGGAGGGAACCGAAGGACTCTAAGACGATTACCAAGTCGTCAGCAAGGATGAGACAGGAGCCAGCTAGACCTTCGGAGGATGTCCATGTGTCCCCCCAAGAAGAGCCATTGGGGAAAGGAGACTTTGCTGCCAGTCCTTCAGGAGAGCACCAAGAGTCAGAACACGCGTTCTGGCAAGTCCTGACCCTCATGAGGAACCTCAACGGGATTCCAGACCCAGAGATTCCTCTTCGTGAGGGTAAGGACACGGTCTTGGACCGTGTCTATGGCACCCAGAAACTCTCTAGGGCCAGTGCAGCTTTGCCCTGGTCTCAGGGGATGGAGAGTGCCAGGGACAATGTCGAGGGCCAGTTCTCTGAGCTTGCCTCCTCCAGTAGATCCAGCACCGGTAACAAACTCCTCCCTCCTCCTTGAAGAGTCTTGTTTGGGTCTTCCAATTCACCACTCCGTGGAAGAACTCACCCGGGAAATCCCTCTAGAGAGACTCTCCAACCGGCACGTGTCCTATTCAGCTACTGAGATCCTAAGCCAGGAGAAGGTGGCGAAGTGTACCATGCAGGCAACTTCGTGGCTTGACATCTGGCTGGGGTCTTTGGACATCCTGGTGCAGTCTGAGGACCTGTCCAAAGAAAGCACCAGAAAGGCACTGGAGCCTTTCTTGCTCTCAGGCACGTGGACCATCGAGTTTCTGGCCCACCAAGTCTCGAGCTTGTGGGCCAATACGATTCTCAAACGATGGGACGCAGTGGCTGAGAGATTCCACCAGAAGGTCCCCAGTTCGGATGTTAGCAGAGTTTGAGCCTAGGGACGTGGAGCTAACCGCTGAGAGGATGAGGAAGTCCAACCAGGAATCCCTCATCCATAGGGCCCTGACATCGAGGCCCTAAAAACCTCCAGCAGCCCAACAGCCCCGTCCGGCTAAGGACACAAAGAAGACGACAGCAACAAAGCTGAAGGTGTCTAAGCCCTTTCCTGCCAAGAGCAGAAGGAGCAAGAAGTCCTCCAGGGGAGGCAAGAACCCTAGAGGAAACGGCCGAGGCCGTAATCGCTAGGGTTGGCAGTCCCCCTGCATGTCCACCAGTGGGGGGATGCCTACAAAGTTGCGTGGCAAGGTGGCAGCAACTCGGGGCAGCTACCTGGACGATTTCCGTAATCGATCAGGGTTATCGTGTCCCGTTCACAGCTTCTCTACCTCCCCTGACAGCGAATCCAGTATCGTTGAGCTCTCTTGCCATGGGATCGGCAAGAGGGCAAGCCCTTTGGGCAGAAGTCCAGACCATGTTGAAGAAGGATGCTCTCCAAGAGGTAGTGGATGGGTCGCCAGGCTTCTACAGTCGACTCTTTCTTGTAAAGAAGGCGTCAGGAGGCTGGAGACCAGTGATTGACCTCTCAACCCTGAACGAGTTGTCAAACAGACTCCGTTCAGTATGGATATGGCAGACATGGTCAGACTTGCAGTGAGACTACAAGACTTCATGTGTACACTGGACCTGAAGGACGCGTACTTCGAGATCCCAGTCCATCCGTCTTCAAGGAAGTACTTAAGATTTTGCCTAGATGACTAGATCTACCAGTTCAAGGTGCTGTGTTTCGGTCTCTCCACAGCCCCTCAGGTGTTCACCAGAGTGTTCACCCTGATATCATCGTGGGCTCACAGGATCGGCATCCGTCTCCTTCGTTATCTGGACGACTGGCTGATCCTAGCGGACTCGGAGGCAACCCTTCTTCGCCACCGAGACAAGCTCCTCGAACTTTGCCAGGATCTAGGGATCATGGTAAATCTCGAGAAGTTCTCTCTGCAGCCCTCTCAGAAACTGGTATACCTAGGTATGGTCATAGACACCAATCTCCACAAAGCTTTCCCATCAGACGACAGGATAGCAAGGCTGAGGAAGGTCGCGAGGCCTTTCCTCAATCGAGAAGAGCTCCCAGCCCAAACGTGGTTGCGTCTCCTCGGCCACCTTTCCTCCCTGGCCCGTCTCATTCGCAACGGTTGCCTCAGAATGAGATCTCTCCAGTGGCGACTCAAGTCCCGGTGGAATCAAGGACACGATTCCCCGGACACTTTGGTCCCTGTGGGTCATGCGGAACGGACAGACCTCCAGTGGTGGGTGGCAGACGAGAACCTACGAAAGGGAGTGGATCTTCTCGTCCTTCCCCCGGATTTGATGTTTTTCTTGGACGCATCAAAGAAAGGGTGGGGGGCCCACGTTCTGAACCACAGGACCTCAGGCCTGTGGTCAGAATCAGAAAAGTACCTTCACATAAACCTGCTAGAAATGAAGGCCGTGTTCCTGGCACTTCAGAAGTTCCACCAAGTCCTGGCGGGCCACTCTGTGGTAGTGATGAGCGACAACACCACAGTGGTGGCTTATATCAACAAGCAGGGAGGTACCTTTTCAGAACAGCTATCCCATCTTGCAGTAGAGATTCTGAGATGGTCCGAAGTCCACTCGATCAAACTAGCGGCTCGCTTCATTCCAGGCAAAAGGAATGTGCTCGCCGACAGTCTGAGCAGAGCGACGCAGATAGTGAGTACCGAGTGGTCTTTGGATCCTCAAGTAGCCAACAAAGTCCTGACTTTGTGGGGTTCCCCGATGGTGGATCTGTTCGCTACAGCGCTGAACTTCAAGCTCCCGCTGTACTGCTCCCCAGTCCCGGACCCCAAGGCTCTCTGGCAGGATACCTTCCAACAACGGTGGGACAACATCAATTTGTACGCCTTTCCCCCGTTCTGTCTGATGAGGAGGGTGCTCAACAAGACTAGAATATCGGTCAATCTATCAATGACCCTGATAGCTCCACTATGGCATCTCGCAGAATGGTTCCCGGACCTTTTGCAACTCCTCACGAAGGTTCCGAGAAAACTCCCTCCACGTCACGAGCTACTCAAACAACCACACGCCAACATCTTCCACAAAGCCATAGCTTCGCTTCGACTTCACGCCTGGAGAATATCCAGCATCTCCTCACGGAGAGAGGATTTTCTCAACAAGTTGCGAACAGGATGTCTGGTCACCTGCACAAGTCATCCGCAGGGGTCTACCAGGCGAAGTGGCGAGTTTTCTGTGATTGGTGTCTTGGAAGGGGTATCTCTCCACTCGATGCCACTATTCCAGCAATAGCGGAGTTTCTCGTGTATTTGCGGGAGGAAATGCGCCTTTCAGTCTTGGCAGTGAAAGGCTATCGCTCAGCCTTAAGTCTTGCCTTCAGGCTTAAAGGAATGGACATTTCTTTCTCGCTGGAACTTTTCCTTCTCATACGAAGTTATGAACTTACCTGCTCTCAGTTGGAAGTGAGACCTCCTCCATGGAACGTGGTTCGAGTTCTCAGGTCTCTGAAGAGACCTCCCTACGAACCATTAAACCAGCCTTCAGATCGCCACCTTACCTGGAAGAGGGTTTTCCTGCTAGCATTGGCTTGGCTAAGCAAGTCAGTGAACTGCATGGTCTCTCGTACGACATCGCCCATTCAAGGGGATGGGGGGAGGTAACGTTCAGCTTCGTCCCCGAGTTTGTTGCCAAGACTCAGAATCCGGGAGTGCTGGACCCACGGTTCGACTCTTTCCAGGTTTCGAGTCTTTGTTCTGTAACAGATGACCCCGACCATCTCCTACTGTGCCCAGTGAAGAGTCTGAGTTTGTATCTTAAATGAACAGCTGCAGTTCGTCCCCAGGTGCAAGCCTTGTTCGTGAGCACTGGGAAAACGAAGAGGAGGGTCACCAGGAATACTATCTCGGCCTAGATTCGCAAGGTAATACATCGGCCTTAAATCCTGACCCTTCTCCGTCATGTCGCCCTAGAGCACATGATGTCAGGGGCATAGCTACGTCACTGGCCTTCAAGAAGAATTATTCAGTGATGCAGGTCCTACAAGCTGGGGTGTGGAAGCGTCAGACCACCTTCACGGCCCACTACCTGCAAGACGTGACACACAGGAGGCTCGATACGTTCTCTATCGGCCCTGTAGTGGCTGCACAACAGTTGGTCTAACCTCAGGCTCCTTAATGGACAAGTAACAGAAGGTTGAGGGCATTGTTACCCAGTTTTAGTCTGTGTGAATGAAAAGATCTGTCTTGCCCTTATTCTTTTCTTCATCCTCTCCTCCCTTGGAGAAAGCAGCATCCTGGGTTCTGTGCACAGCTGACTTCGAACCACTGCAGGTAAACCATGCTCCCTTGTGTTCCTAGTATTAAGTGTAATACTGTCATGTCCCCATACCCTGACGAGGTGGTATTGGGAGAGTCCTAGCCTAGATTTCCTTCTGAAGAACTCCAGGTCAACTTCCTAGGACGAGTCACTTCCTCACCTTCACACACAGCTTATGTAGGCCGCAGCAGTTTCACAGCATGCTAGCGAGGAGCAGGGACTCCTTATTTCTTGAGTACTTACACACTCGAATATGGAGTCCCCGGGCAAGCCAAAGCCAGTATGGCAGGGACTTACCTCCCTACCTAAGAGTTGAGTCACCCCATGTAAATAGCGTGGTTTGTATTTCAGTTACGGAACAAATTACAAATTCGTAGATAATTTGTATTTTTCCTAACTATACAAACCTTAGCTATTTACACATATTTGCCCACCAGCCCTGTACCCCGGGATAAGTCCTACCTCTAAGCAAAGTGAAGCACTCACTGGTGTGTGTGAGGGGGATCGGGGTAGCTAGCTACCCCCCCCTATCCCCCCGCTAACTAGCGGTGGGGTAGTAAACCCTCGTTAAAATTCTAATGGCTCGTCATTCAGCTATGCCGAAGCAATTACCCCTTGTAAATAGCTAAGGTTTGTATAGTTAGGAAAAATACAAATTATCTACGAATTTGTAATTTCTTGTCCCAAGTCACTATACAGGGAGATAGAGAGTGAGATACGTTGTTCTTCTCGATTCAGATATTTATTCTCGTCCCAGGTCACTGTATAAGGAGAGGGGGAGAGAAAGCGTAGTTCTTCACAATCTAGTTTTTTATTCTCATCCCAAGTCACTGTACAGGGAGAGAGAGAGAGAGAGAGAGAGAGAGAGAGAGAGAGAGAGAGAGAAAACGTAGTCCTTCTCGTTCTAGTTTGTTGTTCTCGTCCCAGGTCACTGTACAGGGAGAGAAAGAGAGAAAACGTAGTCCTTAGTGACCTAGATTTTTAGTCTCGTCCCAAGTCACTGATCCTTTTTAACTTTTACTTTATATATTTCGCTTTTATTTATATTTATGTATATGTTTATTAATTTTTACATGTGTGATAGAATTATGTACTAATGAGCTTGCACTAAAGGACATATTTAGCAATTCTAACCTTTTGGCTTAAGGGAGAATTGCTTGCTACAGATAGAAATCAGCTTTATTCATGTCCGATGTGAAATTATTAAAAGATGCGAGTGTCAGTAAAAAAAGTGAGAAAAACATGTTCAGTGTTGCGGAGGGTTCGTCTGTTCATACTTGCCGCTCACCCCGTCCGAGACCTCTTTCAAGCTCCCCAACTCCTGGGAGAAGAAATGTCACAAGACCAAAGGGAGCGATAGGTATTAAACCACGAACAGACGTTCCCTCACGAGTTGCAGACGTTGCTCCTCACGATCATCCTTATTACAAGAGAGACGAGACTAAGTTTTCCTCGTCCTCCGATGACGTTCATGTTAGTAAGAAATCCTGACGTCAGGTTTTCACGACCTCTTAAGAGGAAATTGGTTCCTTCAGAACAAAGTCAACATCCTGGCTGCAGTCACTGGAGCAACCCGGAACATGTACGTTCATGAGAGGAAAGTTCGCCTGCTAAACGTTCTTTGTTCCGTAACTGAAATACAAACCACGCTATTTAATATGGGTATTACTTTCGGCGTAGCTGAAATGACGAGCCATTAGAATTTTAACGAGGGTTTACTTCCCCCATCGCTAGTTAGCGGGGGGTAGGAAGGGGTAGCTTGTCCCCCCCCTTCACACACCTGTGTGGTGAGCTCACTTTTACTTTGGCTCGAGTGGTGATCGGACATGTCCGCTTTCACCCTCGCCTCTTTGACAGCCATTAATGCTTTTTACTTACTTTTTCTTATACTTGTAATGTATATTTTTGGGCTCAAGCCATGTCGTCCTGATGGAAGTTCCTAAAGGGTAGCTTCCTTGGGTATATATAACTACGGCGATATTCTCAGAGAATTTACCTTAAGGTACCCAGAATTCTAACTCCTGGAGCAAATATCCCTAATAAAAGAACCAGGGATATCGCGAAATATCAGAGGACGTATTCTTGACACGCCACATAGTAATCTGCACCCTGAACAGAGTTAACACTTTGAATGGGTCAATTGGCAAGAAAACGAAAACGAGAAAGAAAGGAGAGCCGCTTGCAAGGTATTTCTCCTCTCCCGTTTCATAAGCGTGCATTGCGCCGCATCTGTATTCCTTTTTGCGTAGCTCAACAACTCGGTGTTTTTTCCCTGTTTTTCTCGCAATTCTTGGATTATTTCAACTTTATAATGCATTTTCCAACTTCTTCTGCTTCTGATAAGTTGAGTATTATTTCTTTTATGTATAAATGTAAGCTCTTGGTAATTTTAAAAGGGATTTGATAGTGATATCGTTGTTTCAAGAGCTGTTGCTTACGGGAGGCGTCCTGGACGCTGTCGCTCGCTAGGTATGAGTTATTTAGTTAGCCAGAGCGACGTTCCCGGCTGTTTCGCTTTAATAATTTTAGCTGTTCAGCGTTACATAGGATTTCTTTATATGATGCTTTTAGTATTTCTGTTTTGGCGAAGGATTTGCCGATTCTGGCCTACGCTAGACCTTGTAGCCTAGTCGTTTGGCCCTAGTACTTTCCTGCATGATATTCAGATTTCCTAGTGTTTTAAAATTTTATTGAAGCTTTAGGCAGTTTTATACATTTAAGATTATGTTGATTTTCTTCCAAGATAGTATACGAGTGAGTTTCGGGGATTTAGGTAATCGATTCTCTTTGCGCCTAGGCTAGTTGTCTATGGGGCCATAATATACTTTCTCACACTCCCCGGTTCCTCTCTTCTCTTCGGAGAAGGTGTGCAATCCCTTACCCTCTGTTTAAGCCTTGGGCTTAACCCTAATGGTTTATCTGAATTGACTTTAGATACAACTATATTAGGGTGTTTCTGTTCTTTCCTGTTTCCAGTAAGTCTGGCTTCAGGAAGGGGGCAGGACATCAGAGTTCTTAGTCTGAGTCTGTTTCTGTCTAGCTTGTGGTTAAGATTCCCTTGCTAGACTGACAACAGACATAGGAGGCTTAGCCTCCTTAGTTCACTTTCGAAGGTTTCTGTACGAGATGATTCCTTCTTTTTGTGATCTAGCAGACTAATCCAGTGTTGCTGTTCTCGGTGTGGAGGATGAGATCCTCTTTTCTGTGAATAACAACGCCTTCCTTGCTTTGGTTCTGAGGGAGTTGGCAAGTAATGCTGGCCTCCCTCCTCGGATCTCCCCTAGGCTAAGATGAGTTTTCTTGGCTGCGGGTGATTCATTATTAGAGCAAGGTTGGCAGGACCCTCTTCTCCCTTTCTCCCCTCTTTCCTTTGTGATGGCCTAGCCATTGCATTCCTGTCCGTCATTCTACATCTACCCAGCATAGGTTAGGATGTGGGGTTGACTCACTGCCGGCCGGCAAGGGTCTTCTGCTTTGAGTGCTGCCCGGACCTCCCTTGGTCTCTCATCCATGTTTGTCTGAAGAGCCTGATGGCATTGGTCAGGAAGCCCGAAGTTATATTCTCCCCTTCCTTATGTGCACTCTTTCTGGTTGCCGGGTTATGAGGCAGTACAGTCTCTTATCCCGGCATCCATTCTGTTTTTCTTCTAGTGTTGTACCCTAGCCCGGCTGCCGGCCTGAGTGGCGGGCAGTCTGAGTTCTCTGGTTCTTTTGCTGCCGGCCGCTACGATTAGTGGCAGGCAGCCGGGTGCGGTTGTTGTTTAGCTGCCAACCGCTACGTTTGGCGGCCGGCAGCCGGGTGCTATCTTGTGTAGTTGCCGGTGACTGCCAGCCGCCACACGCATTTGAACCAGCGTTCTTCCACCTTATAGTTTATAAGTAGTATACTTTGGAACTAGTTAAGGTGTGTGCCGGCTGGCACATTACCTTCTATACTGTAGCCAGTACTTTTCAGTATAGTATATACTGTAGGGAGAAAAATATAGTACAGTATAGTATTTGTTACAACACTAAGTTTTTCCAACACTTTTGTGTTGTCTTGTACAGCCCTTTTGTGTAACTTTACAGATAAAGAAAGTGAGTTCTTTCTTGTCTACTATCCAGCATTTTAAAATCACTTTTTGGGTGTGAGCTACACCTGTTTCCTCTGGAAATTATTTATTGGTTGCTCTAGAATAGATTAACCATACAATTTTATTATCTGGAAGGTTGCAGCAATTGACTGTGCGGGAAATACAAGTGTGTGTCTTTCCTTTCTAGTTTAGTTATGCTAAGCTATGTATATCCAGTGATACGTAGTTCACTTGATACTCATGGAATTTTCTTCTCTTTACAGGAGGACCATCTGAAGTGTGGAAGCGTTTTCTGCAACGTCCGCAGCAAGAACTTCTGCGGACATGATTTGTGTAGGAGGTACGCAGCATGCGCAGTCTCCAAAGGTGATCTCCGGTATTGGGACCCGCAGGTATGTACCTTGTGCACAAACCTGATTACTGAGGCTTTTGATTCCCCTAAGATGGCGGAGTCAAGGGACGCAGCAAGGGAGAAGCTTCGTACCTGGGTAAGGGGCTTTCAGAAGAACACTTTTGGGCCCTATCTTCCAAGTGAGAAGATGAGGGCTTACCTTTTCCCAAGGCGTCAGCTGAGGCAGTGATTCCCCAGCCTCAAGTGGAGATACCAGTGGTTCAGATCCCCGTGGATGCTGAAGTCGCGGACGCCCTGCAGGACATCCAATTGGACGATAGGATGTCGGAGGTGTCCGAGTGTTTGGAAGATGACCTTCTGGCAGAAGACCAGGATGAAGAGCAGGCTCCAGACAATGAAGAGGAGGAGGTCGACGAGGTGTCGGCTACTCCGGTTCAGGCCCCTGAACCTATTCCCTCAACATCATCCTCTTTCCCAGATGAGCTGGGAAAGACCCTTTCCTACATCGTTGGAATGATCCAACAGATGCAGAGGGAAAATGATAAGAAGGCTGCTGCAATGAAGCTGGAGATGCGGAGACTCGCAGCATCACGTGGGCCCCAGAAGAAGCTCAGCGTGAAAGATCTTCCCTTGTGCTCAGATGCCAACCCTTGGAAGTATGCCGAGCACATGCCTATGACGACGGGAAAAATCGTCATTTCGGAGAAGTTGGGCTCAGTCCCCCTTGAGGAGGTGGAATTCTGGCCCAGCAAGGAGTCGTATCCAGACTGTTATGTCCGTCTGAGGAAGGAACCAGCCTCAAAGGAAGAAACGGAGCCGAAGGAGGACCACGCTAAGGCTCAAGCTTTACTGTCAAGCTCGATGAAAGAGAGGGCTTCACAAACTCAAAGGTACCTGCTTTGAGTAAGGAGCACCCTTCCTTTGTGTCCTCTCCTTTTAGAGCCTTCCCCTTTATGCAGAAAGGGTTTACGGCTGTGCTTAAAGCAGTCGAGGCAGGTAAGCCATGCCCCTCCTTGGAGGAGTGTAAACCTCTGTCTTTGGCCCTACCCATGGACCACAAGGACTGGAAGGACGTCCATCTTACCTTCTCAGTCGGGAAGTTGGAGGCTGATATTGCCGGACGTCAGTTCGGTGAGAACCTCCCCAAGCTGTCTGACTTTCTTTTGCGAAGGGAGCTTGAGACAAAAGAAAGACTTGCTGCCTCAATGTCTCATCAAACGACTCTAGAGACAATGGCAAGTGACCCCAAGGTCCATGACATGTTCATGGTAGTGGCTAAGACACACCTAGTCACAGTGACGAAGGACCTTTATAGCTTCGTCAGAGCTAGGAGGGCTTGTAGGGAGTTCGTGTTCGCCTTGGCTGCGGTGAGGCACAAGCCAAGGAAGCTAATCTCCTCCAACATTTGGGGCAAAGACCTCTTCCCTAGTGAAGTCGTCAAGGAGGTTGTAGATAAGGCCGCCACGGAGAATAGAAGCCTTCTCCAGAAGTGGGGCCTATCTTTCAAGAGAAAGTCTTCCCCGGATGAGGGTCCCCAACCAAAGAGGAAGACTAAGAAGACTAGGCTACCCTCTCGGCCAGCCAAGCCATTCAGACAGCAGCAGCAGCAGCAACTTCCTATGCCTACAGTGCCCCAGATGGTGGCACAAACCCCGACCACGTACCAGTGGGTACCCCAAGCCGTGTGGACGCAGTCTCCGGCATTTAACCCAGCGTTCGAAGGGCAGTCAACTACCTTTCGAGCGAAGCCTAGAGAAGCAGCCAGAGGTTCATCTAGACGCCCCTCAAGGGGGAGAAGATTCAGGGGTGGTCGCGGTCAAGGAGGCAAGGCCTCAGGGCAACAGCAGTCAAAGTGAAATGATACGGGTAGGAGGGAGACTTCAGAATTTTCGGGATTGGTGGACCTTCGATCCCTGGGCCCACAGCCTACTCAAGAATGGACTGGGTTGGAGCTGGTACAGCACTCCACCCCCGTTCTGGAGGAGTGCATTCAAGAACTGTTGGAGAAAAGAGTAATCCGAAGGGTAAAGTCCATCAAATTCCAAGGGAGGCTGTTTTGTGTTCCCAAGAAGGACTCAGAAAAACTCAAAGTCATTCTGGACTTGTCGCCACTCAATAAGTTCATAGTGAACTGCAAGTTCAAGATGCTAACACTGCAACACATTAGGACCTTACTGCCCAAGAGGGCATTTACCGTCTCCATAGATTTGTCAGATGCCTATTGGCACGTTCCAATCAATCGTCAACTCTCCCCCTACCTAGGGTTCAAGCTACATTGAAGGCTCTATGCCTTCAGAGCCATGCCATTCGGGCTAAACATAGCCCCAAGGATCTTCACGAAGCTTGCGAGCGTAGCTCTCAAACAATCTGGTTTGACAAGACCCATTTTATATGCCTTCCAGGTCGACCTCTCTAACGATATTTTTGATAAAATTCCGAAAGCCTGTGCTAGGCTCAGACCATCAGCACCTCCAAAGCCCATTTCATGGTCTTTTGATAAAGTTCTTCATTTCGCTTCGCTGTGGAACAATGAGGAGTGTGCTTTAAAGGATTTGACCCAAAAAGTTATTTTCCTATTTGCACTCGCGTCAGGGGCAGGGTTAGTGAAATTGTAGCCCTCTCGAGAGAGGAGGGTCGTGTTCAGTTCTTAGATGGGGGAGAACTGAACCTGTTTCCGGATCCTACGTTTCTCGCCAAGAACGAGTTACCCACCAACAGGTGGGGTCCCTGGAGAATCTGCCCTCTGAAAGAAGATGCATCTCTATGTCCAGTGGAATGCCTAAAGGTCTATCTTCGTAGAACTTCAGACTTCATGGGTGGTCAACTATTCAGGGGAGAAACATCAGGCTCAAATTTATCACTGAAACAACTTAGGGCGAAAATCACCTATTTTATTCGCAGAGCGGATCCAGACAGTACACCCGCAGGTCACGATCCGAGGAAAGTTGCCTCATCCTTAAATTTCTTTAATTGTATGGATTTCGAACATTTTCGTTCATACACTGGCTGGAAGTCTTCCATAGTGTTCTTTCGTCACTATGCGAAGCAAGTGGAGCAACTGAAGAGGTCTGTGGTAGCAGTGGGTAGTGTCGTTAACCCTGCTGTTTAACTCTGCGAGGAACAGTGGATTTAATTGTGACGATTAATTCCGGGGTGAGTGAGTAGTTACGCGGGGTGAATGTGCAGTTACGAACTGTTCTACAAACTAAGTTTGTTCCGTAACCGAAATACAAACCACGCTATTTACAAAGGTTATTACTTTTAGCGTAGCTGAAATGGCGAGCCATTAGAATTTAACGAGGGTGTATTACCCCCGCGCTAGTTAGCGGGGGGGTAGGGGAGTGGTAGCTAGCTACCCCTCCTCCCCCTCACACACAGGTGAATACTCACTTACTTTTGGCTCGGACTGTGACAGACGTCTCTGTCTTGGTCCTCGCTTGGCAGCCATTGTCTGTTTTGTCTTTACTTAATCGCTTACTTTTCTTTTACTCAATATATATATGTAAACATGTTTTCATGTTTGTATATATATTTGAGTATAGAAATAAGTAAGTTTCCTTTTCAGATGTGTGTGTGTAGTGTACGATATCTACGTGGATGCCTCGGCAGTTAGGCCACCACGGCGTATTTTATGGGTGGCGATCGAGTTTGACTTATGTCTTTCTCTCTCTCTCTCTGTTGAGGTCGTTCACCCTTTTACTACGTGTTACTACGCCCTTGTAGCCTAGCTTCCTTTCCATGTGGGGGGTTGCTATGCCGTACGTTTGTATCAATTAGTTATGAATCTAATTGTAGTTGTTTTTTGTTTTTCAGCTTGTAGAATAATTCCTTTCGGGGTTTTCGTTCTTTCTTTAGTGTTCATTCATTTTTAAATTACATAATTACATAGTTACATAATTATAATTGTTATAATTCTGTTTTGGTTACAGCTCTCCTTCCGCGAGTGTAAGTGGTTGTGAGGGCACGTGCCTGTTGTGTAATTCTTGTTCCTTTCCCTCGGGATCCCTCTTCGGAGCCTTCCCGGGGGAATGAATGTGTACTAATATTATTTATTTTATTTTTTTACAGTTACCGATCTAGTTCGTTTCTGTAATATAGCAACGGTGTGAGCTGTCTGGTTGAGTCCTGGGGATTCGGCTGTTGCTGCCTCCCCCCTTGTATTTTCGTCAGGGGCGTGTCTCCTTCTACTGGTAGTACTCCCGTGTCGACGGACAGCTCTCCAGTTCATTTTAGAACAGTCAGGAGGCTTGCCTCCTTGGGCGGATAACTTTCCTTCCGAGGGAAGTTTTTCCTGTCCAGGCTTGAGTCTTTCCCCCTTTGGGGGGTTCTTCTCTTGCCTTTTTTTCGTGCGACTATGCTCTTGGTGCTGAGCGGTCGCACCTGCAGTTTCGCTCAAGGGGCTGGGCAACTGCAGGAGCTCCTCTTCGGAGGATTGCTCCTTTTAGGTCACTGGCTGACCAGTCTCTTCCACGAAGTGTTTCTCTTTCGTTCGCGAGAGAGTACACTCATAGAGACTCCTCTTCGGAGGTTTCTTCTGTTGCTGTTGCTGTTGCTGTTGGCCTCCCACGCCGTAAGGCCCACCGTCCGCCTCGCCGTAAGGGCCTCTCATCTCCCTATAAGGGTGCTTGAGGCTCCCTTTTGGATCTCCGTTTGCAGCCTACAACTCCTTTTTCTCGATCTTCCGCCTTGGTGCAGATGGACAGCAGTCTGATCTCGTCTTCCGACGGGCAACGGTCTTCCCGACGGACAATGGTCTGCACGACGGACAGCGGTCTTCCGACGGACATCAGTCTCCCGGGGGACAACGATCCCTTCGGGGCAAAGGGTTGCCCCCACGGGGGTTCTTCCCTTGCGTGTCAGGGTTTCCCTGCGCGCCCTTCTGCTCATCAGCGCTCTCCTGTTCGTCAGCGCTTTCAAGATGATCTTCCCTGCGGTTCCTGTTGATTCCTGTTACGCGCCCTGTGCGCCCACGTTCGCCCTCGCGGTCTAGAACTTCAGTTCAGGTCGGGGTCAAGGACTCTTCTTCTTTGCGCAGGCTTCCACGCGTAGCCTTCTGCTCGTCAGCGATCATCAGCTCGTCAGCGATCATCAGCTCGCCAGCGATCATCAGCCCGCCAGCGATCATCAGCTCGCCAGCGATCTCCGGATCGCCCACGTGTGTTACAGCCGGCACGCCAACGTTCTCCAACACTTCTGAAGGAACATGGTTCTCCAGCTATTATCTCACCTGCGCATGCTGATCGCCATCGCGCGACCCTCAAACTGCGGATGCTGATCGCCATCGCGCGACCCTCAACTGCGGATGCTGATCGCCATCGCGCGACCCTCAACTGCGGATGCTGATCGCCATCGCGCGACCCTCAACTGCGGATGCTGATCGCCATCGCGCGACCCTCAACGGCGGATGCTGATCGCCATCGCGCGACCCTCAACGGCGGATGCTGATCGCCATCGCGCGACCCTCACCTGCGGATGCTGATCGCCATCGCGCGACCCTCAACGGCGGATGCTGATCGCCATCGCACGACCCTCAACTGCGGATGCTGATCGCCATTGCGCGACCACACACCTGTGGATGCTGCTCACCATCGCTCAACCCTGCGCATGCTGATCACCATCGCGCGACCCTCAACTGCGTATGCTGTTCGCCATCACGTGATCGCCCACCTGCAGATGCTGTTCACCATCGCGCGACCGCTAAACCTGCGCATGCTGATCGCCAGCGCGCGACCCTAGCATGCTGATCACCATCACGCGACCCTGCGCATACTGATCACCATCGTGCGACCCTGCGCATGCTGATCACTGCTCGCGATTGCTCACCTTCGCATACTGCTCGCCATCGCACGATCGCTCACCTGCGCATACTGCTCGACCATCGCGTCGGCATATCACAACGCGCCATCGCCAACCTGCGCGTTAGCGCTCACCAGCTCACCACCGATCGCTTGTTGATCCATATCGCCAGCAGTCCTCCTCGCCCACGCGGCAGCGCGTTTCCTCGCCATCGCGCTAACGCTTGCGTTCGCCACCTCGGACTCGCTCTCATCCACCTGCCCACCCTCACGACCACTCGCCTGCGCGCCCGCGCGACCGCTCGCCCGCGCGACCGCTCGCCTGCGCGCCCGCGCGACCGCTCGCCTGCGCGCCCGCGCGACCGCTCGCCTGCGCGCCCGCGCGACCGCTCGCCTGCGCGCCCGCGCGACCGCTCGCCTGCGCGCGCGCGACCGCTCGCCTGCGCGCCCGCGCGACCGCTCGCCTGCGCGCCCGCGCGACCGCTCGCCCGCGCGACCGCTCGCCCGCGCGACCGCTCGCCCGCGCGACCGCGCGACCGCTCGCCCGCGCGACCGCTCGCCCGCGCGACCGCTCGCCCGCGCGACCGCTCGCCCGCGCGACCGCTCGCCCGCGCGACCGCTCGCCCGCGCGACCGCTCGCCCGCGCGACCGCTCGCCCGCGCGACCGCTCGCCCGCGCGACCGCTCGCCCGCTCGCCCGCGCGACCGCTCGCCCGCTCGCCCGCTCGCCCGCGCGACCGCTCGCCCGCGCGCCCGCGCGACCGCTCGCCCGCTCGCCCGCGCGACCGCTCGCCCGCGCGACCGCGCTACCGCTCGCCCGCGCGACCGCTCGCCCGCGCGACCGCTCGCCCGCGCGACCGCGCTACCGCTCGCCCGCGCGACCGCGCGACCGCTCGCCCGCGCGACCGCTCGCACGCGCAACCGCGCGACCGCTCGCACGCGCAACCGCGCGACCGCTCGCACGCGCAACCGCGCGACCGCTCGCCCGCGCAACCGCGCAACCACTCGCCTGCGCGCCCACACGCCCACGTGCCTGCACGTCTACGCTCATGCTCTCCAATGTTCGCCCACGCGCGAACCAACGTTTTTTTTTTTCCATCACGCAGACGGATGGTGTTCCGTCGCGCGAACCTACAGTGTTTCTTCGCACAAATGTCGGCTTATTTCTTGCAGTATCCATTGCTCGTCTATGGGTTATCGCCCGCCGACCACCAGGAATTCCCGTCGCGCGAGCTCCAGGGCAATTGCGACCATGATTCCCAATGGGGTTTTCGCAGCATGACCAGCCTGGCGAGTTCTTCTGGAGCGTATTTCCAGAACACTGTCTCACCCCGTAATCACAGAGCATGGCACTTGCAAGAATAGGAGAAACTTAAGGGAGATCTGAGCAACACTCCTCTATTCCTGAACCTGGGTTAGCCCTTCCTCGTCATTCCCTGGAAGGATTTTTGGCGGGGGCAGCTTCCGTTCGAGATTTCTCCATCGAACAAGGGGTGACTGCTTACCTCTTCCTCTGGGAGCTTACCAGGTTCTTTCCCTCCTCGGTTACGGCCCGAGGTTTGGTTCAAGGAAGCTACAGGAAGATCAAGGGTACTTTCCTCCTCTCGAGCTCAGGCACCTTGGCCTTTCGTCGTTAAGTATCTAACTTGCGGACAAGCTCGATGTTGTACCATCTGGACGCGCTGACTGAGGGCTTCCTTCGGGTGTCTCATCTGTGGAGGTCGACGACCTCAGACACCCTTCCATCCTTGAGAAGAGTTTGTTTGTGCCCAAGGACAGAGACTTATACAGCTGCTGTGCGGAGTAAATCGACTTCCGGTTTTACTCCTCCAAGGCGCTTTCTTCCAGACTCTGCAGAGCTCCAGCGCCTTTTCTTTCAACCACGTCGGCCTAAGTTATCGGCTACGACAACTGGGACAAGGCGTCCAATTGCAGTTTTCTCCTGTCAGGAACAGATGGCACGGGAGACTCCCCCGGGGGGGCATAGTCCTAAAAGGAGTTCACGAACTCTAGGATTGCAGGTTTTTCGCTGGGAGGATGCTTAAGGTTACTCATCCGAATGACAGCTTCCCGATGCCCATTCCCGCATATTCTCTGTGAGTAGCCAAGGATATCGCGCCTGCCGTCTCTGTCAGCGAATTCAGTGTCTCTGAACCTGTATTCCATAGCGTCAGCAGAGTTGCCCGGTTGGGCAGAATGATCCATACCTTAGGCGAAGGTCTTCCTTAGGATCATCGACGGCTTCACCCCCGGCCCCCTCAGTCGATCCTTTCTTGTAAGGAAGGATCTGAGAGGGGATGTCCATAGTCGACCTCTCAGCCCCGATCAAGTTTGTCGAACAAACTTCGGCCAGCAGAATCGATCAGACTGGTAACGAGGCGACAGGACTCCTTAAACCCTGGATCGGAAGGACGGGTACTTTCAGTTTCCATTCCATCCATCTTCCAGGGTGCTCGTCGAATTCAGCTTAGACTGCAAGTATTCCTGCTTATGATGCAGTGTGGCTATCCCGCCGTGGCATAGCAGGTTTGTTTCCCCAGAGAACTCTCCCTGCCTTCCTCTTGGGCGCTCAGGTGCAGGCTTCCGCCTCCTCTGCTGTTTGGAGGGCTGGTCAACTCCGGTAGGCTCGGGTTTCGACCTTCTTCAGCGCCGGGACAAGCTTCCGGATGCTTACCATGAGTGTGGGCTCATGGTATTTTGCTTGGAGCCTTCTCTTCCTCTGCCTCAACATCTGGAGTATCTGGCCATGATATTGAGTCAACCGCCTTACCACATTGGAAACCCCGCTTCTCGTCCATCCAGCGAGGTTAAGCAACGTCGGTACTTGGATGGGTGACCACCTGGGGACGCCAGATTCTGTTACCACATCCTCCGAGCCTTCCTTTCGGTTGACTGTGGCAAGACTGAGGAGAGTCGCAGTACCTGTTCTCAGTCAAGCAGAGCTTTCAGCCCTACCTTGGAACGTTTCCTAGTTCTTCTTTCCTCATTGACCCGTCTATAGTCCGAACGGTCGCCTCAGGATAAGTTCCATGTGGGGCGATCCAAGTTCCAGTGGCTTCAGGCAATGTTTAACCGGACTCCCTGGCCCTATGGGACCAGCGGAACTATTAGACCTGCAATGGGTGTTGACCTATGGAGCCTCTAGATGGTAGTGGATATTCTCGTCCTTTCCCCACATTCTTGATGCGGTTCTCGGACTCGTCAAAGGAAAGGGGGGGGGGGGGGGGGGCATGTTCCGGTCCAGGCCTATGGTCAAGACCTGAAGGATACCTCTCCATCATTCAGGCAGGCTTAGGGGCCTTAGTCTGGCCCCTCTTCAGATCCTACAGCTCCTGCCGAGTCTCCCCGTTGCGCGTCGACTTCATTCTAACCAGCAGGGGGACGCATTTTCACACCTTCACATCTTGCAGTAGAGATACCGGGATGATTGACATTCTCTCAATACCACCATCGGCTCTCTCATTCCAGGCAGGGGAATGTTTTCTCTCAGACTATCCGAGCAGAGCCTCATAGAGAGAGTGTACCTAGGGGTCTTTGACCTTGGGTAACCAGCAAGCGCTGGTCTGGGGGACCTGATCGCGACAGCTTGGAACCTCAAGCTTCCGCTAGTCTTCCCCCCAGTCTCAGACCCCGAGACACTGGCAAGATGCATTCCGGTGATGGTGGGACAACTTCGACGCCTGCGTCTTCCCTCCTTTTTGTCTGCGGACAATGGGCCTCAACAAGACCAGGTTGTCTGTCAACCTTTCAATGGGAGAGCTCCACTGGGACTACGCGCAGAACGGTTTCTGGACCCTCTGCTTCCCCTGACGGAACTCCCGGGAGAGGTTCTCCCACTGCGCAGACTACTCAAGCAACCACACTGCGACATCTCTCCCGAACCGGGGCGTCGCTTCGGCTTCATGCCTGGAGACACTACGCTTCCTCCTCTAGAAGAGACAACCCGCTACAGTCGCGGTACGGAGGTCGCGTCATCTGCGATAGTCATCCACAGGGGTCTCCCGGGCAAAGTGAAGAGTCTAAGGTGTTTGGTGCCGTGGGAGATATACCTCTTCTCCAGCAATAACGGTCTTATTGCCTTTCAGCGGGAGGAAACTCCTTTCCGCTCTCGGCAATGAAGCCTGTCGCTCAGCCATTCCCTGACCTTCAGGCTTAAAGGAATAACTTTTTCCTGCCCGCTGGATCTATCCTCGCTCACGCGAAGCTACGATTGTCCCTGCCCTAGTCGGAGGAAGACCTCCTACTTGGAGCATGGCTCGGACTTTTTAGTCCTTTAAGAGATCTTCTCAAGACCCTTTTACGACAGGCCTCGGATTGTATTCCGCCTTGGGTCTTCTGCTCACTCTGGCCACGACCAGTGTGTAAGCAATCTTCTTGGTCTCTTACTACTCCCCCCTTTCTAGGAAGAGGGGAAGGCAACATTCAGGCTCGCTCCTGAGTTGTTGGCTAGACTCAGAATCTGAGGGTCCCGGCCCTTCGGTCCGATTCATTCAAGATTTCGAGTCTCCATTCTGTGTCTGATGTCCCAAGACCTTCTCTTTCTTGCTAGTAAGGAATCAAGAGGTTAGCGCTGGGAACAGCTGCAGTTTGTCCTCAGTTGCAGCCGATTTGGGAACACAAGGAGGACATGGGGGGAGAGTCACCAGTATACCTCTTCAGCCCGGACTCAAGGACATTCATCTCGTCCTGTCTTCAGACCCTCCCCCGTCACGTCGCCCTACAGCACGATGTTGGATACATCGCAACGACCCTCGCCTTCGAGTAATACTACTCTGTGACGCAGGTGCTACAAGCTGGAGTCTGGAAGCGTCTGATGACCTTCGCAGCCCGCTTCCTGCAGGGCGTGACCCACAGGAGTCTCGATACGTTTTCTATCGCTCTGTGGTGGCTACACAACAGCTGGTCTAACCTCAGGCTCCCTTTTGGACAGGTAGCAGAAGGTTGAGGGCATTGTTATCAGGTTTTAGTCTGCATGAACGAAAGAAGTATGTCTGGCCCTTACTTCTTTCTTCATCATGCCCTCTACGGGGAAGCAGCATCCTGGTCTCTGCATAGCTGACCTCGAACCTCTGCAGGTAAACCATGCTTCCTTGTGTTCCGAGTATTGAGTCAATACTGTCGCGTCCCCCATACCCTGACGAGGTGGTATTGGGAACGTCCTAACCCAGAGTTCCTTCTGGAACCCCAGGTCAACTGCCTAGGACGAGTCACACCTCTTCCTTCACACACAAGATTACGGATTCTGAGTCCCCGGGTAAAGCCAAAGCCAGTATGGCCGGGGACTTTCCACCCTTCCTAAGGGATAAGTCACCCTTTGTAAATAGCGTGGTTTGTATTTCGGTTACGGAACAAATGACAAATTCGAAGATAATTTGTATTTTTCCTAACCATACAAACCTTAGCTATTTACACATATTTGCCCGCCAGCCCTGTCCCCCAAGACAAGTCCTACCTCTAAGTGAAAGTGAGTATTCACCTGTGTGTGAGGGGGAGGAGGGGTAGCTAGCTACCACTCCCCTACCCCCCCCCCCCCCCGCTAACTAGCGCGGGGGTAATACACCCTCGTTAAATTCTAATGGCTCGCCATTTCAGCTACGCTAAAAGTAATAACCTTTGTAAATAGCTAAGGTTTGTATGGTTAGGAAAAATACAAATTATCTTCGAATTTGTTATGTTAGGGCACTGGGTTGCCCATGCCCACATTGACTGTTCCACATTCAAAGGTGAACCTAGCATAAGTGCAGACGTGTGCCGAGCGTTTCCAACGCTAATGTAACTGATTAGTAATACAGACTTTTATGATTTTGATACCTCGGTATGTTAAAAGTGGCGCTAATGTTTTTCTTTCAGATAAACAAGTTTTCTGTTTAATATCATGCTTATGCTTATTTATTGGTTATCCTCCTCTTATATATATATATATATATATATATATATATATATATATATATATATATATATATATATATATATATATATATATATATATATATATATATATATATATAATTGTTGTTTAACCTGTTTTATTTATTGTTTGTCAATAAACTAGTTCTTGTGAACCTTGCGTCTCCTTCACCTGTGTTAATTTATTTGAAATAATTTAGCATTACATTTCTATGTATATTTATCTGGGATAATTCTAATAGATTGTTCCTTTATGCAAGCATTCTTTGCATTGGTTTATGCTTTCCCTTGGCGGGAGGACTCCATGCCCTAATGGGACGGTGGCGGATATGCAAGTTTTCCTCCTACTCGGATATAAATCTTTGTCCAATCCAGTATTGAACGGGGAACTGGTCGATATTTCATATTGACTCAGTGGTTCTTTACAAACTATGCTTTACATGATATAGGGTGAGACCACTATGTTGGCTTGTCTGTTATTCATACATAGGTATATGTACTCTTTGAGACTTTTCCAGAGTCTAGTATGACTCTTCCCTGTAGGGGGCAGGAAGCACTAACATGGTCTATGGTTAGTTGAAAAGATGTATGATGGTAACATCTTAGGTCTCTAGGTCTAGTTGGCCGGGAAATACCTTCAGGGAGTACGGCACGTTTTGAGAATCCACAGATACAGTAATGCTCTGGTATACTTCCATCAGGACGACATGGCTTGAGCCCAAAAAACGGAATCTATTTTTGGGTGAGATGGCCATGTCGTCCTGATGGACCCGCCCTTCCCTTTCTTCTAAAGGGCTGTAGGTTCCCTCCCTACATACAGTATCTGTAGCACCTCGTGTATCGCTACAAGGAATACAGATGGCGCCGTGAGCGGCGCAATGCACGCTTACGAAACGGGAGAGGAGAGATACCTTGCGAGCGGCTCTCCTTTCTTTCTCGTTTTCGTTTTCTTGCTAATCGACCCCTTCGAAGTGTTAACTCTGTTCGGGGTGCAGATTGCTATGTGGCGTGTCAAGAATACGTCCTCTGATATTTCGCGATATCCCTGGTTCTTTTATTAGGGATATTCGCCCCAGGAGTTAGAATTCTGGGTACCTTAAGGTAAATTCTCTGGGAATATTGCCATAGTTATATATACCCAAGGAAGCTACCCTTTAGGAACTTCCATCAGGACGACATGGCCCTCTCACCCAAAAATAGATTTTCCGCTTCGCTCAAAATCCGTTATATAATCATTCTTTATGTTTTTGTATATATTTGTGTATAGAAATGTAGTAAGTTTTCTTTCATTGTTTTTGCTGTGTGTGTAATGCACGACAACGACACCTGTGTAGTGCAAGGCCACCACGGTTCCACGTCATGGGGTACAGCCTCTCCCTCTTGGTCCATCGGTTTTTCCTTCGGCTTTTCCGTTAACTCGGCCGCCGTGGGGAATCGTCATCGCTTGACTTTCTTCATTAATCTATTATTTTCGCTGTTCCTCCTTTCCTACGGAGAACTAGGATTCTAAGGGAAGGGAATGTGAGAGTTTAATTTGACTAAGGTCTCTCTCTCTACTCGAGGTCGTTCACCCCTTACTACTACTCCGTACTATTACTGAAGCTCCTTTCCCGTTGCGGGTTGGGTTGCTATTCCATTTATTTGTCTCAATTATTTTTAATGAAATCTGATTGTATTTTTAACTTTTCAGCTTCTCTGTGGAGAATACTTGCTTTTGGTGGTCAGTGGTTCTTACTACTGTACTGTACTTGTGATCATTCTTAGATGAATTACAGTATATAATTATAATTCTGTTATAATTCTGTTTTTGTTACAGTTTTCCGCCCTCCCCCTTCTCCCGTGAATGTCAATGGGGGAGGAGGGAGCATACTTAATTTTTTATTGTTCTGTAACCGAAATACAAACCACGCTATTTACATAGGGTTTACTTTCAGCGTAGCTGAAAATGATGAGCCATTAGAAATTAACGAGGGTGTATTACCCCCGCGCTAGATAGCAAGGGGGTAGGGGAGTGGTAGACTTTTCATGGGTCGCGATCTCTCCCATGGTCCTTCGGTCTACCTTCGGGCGCCGTGGGGAATCGTTATCGCTGGACTTTATTTATTAATCTGTTTCTCCGCTGTTCCTCCTTCCCTACAGGGAACTTGGTCTATCAGCGTAGGGAACTTGGGAGTTTAGTTTGACTACGGTCTCTCTCTCTCTCCTTGAGGTCGTTCACCCTTATATTACTACTACGTATTACGGTAGCTTCCTTCCTGTTGCGGCATTAGTTGCTACTCCGTTTATTTTGTCTCAATTATTTTTTAATTAAATCTAATTGTATTTGTTAACTTTTTAGCTTCTGTGTAGAACGCTTCCCTACGGGTTTCATTCGTTCTTACTATTAGTGAACATTCTTAGATTAATTACATATTTATAATTGTTATAATTCTGTTTTGTTACAGTTCTCCGCCTTCCCCCCCCCCCCTTCCCGTGAGTGTCAGTGGGGGAGGAGGGCGCATTCCTGTGCGTAATTCTTATGTTCTTTTCCCGCAGGGGTTTCCTCTTCGGAGTTCCCCCAGGGGAATAAATGCTAACTAATTGTTTTATTTTCACAGTTAACTATCTAGTTTTTCGTTTGCCTAATGTGCCAACGAAGCAGAGCTGTCCTTTTGGGGCCTGGGGAGTCTGCTGTTGCCGCCTCCTCTACGACTTCGGCATGGGCGTGTTCCCTTCTCCTAGAAGTTCTCCCGTGACAACTGTCAGCTCCTTAATTCATTTAGAACGCTTAGGAGGTTCGCCTCCATGGGTGGGTACTTCCCTTCCGAGGGAGGTTCCCCTCCCAGGTATGAGTTTTTTCCCCTTCAGGGGGGGCATCTTCTCTTACCGTAATGATTTCTGGTCTTCGGGCGGTTATGCTCTTGGTGCTGAGCGACCGCTTTTGTAACCATGCTCAAGGGGCTGAGCGGTGGCAAGGCCGGACCATGGAGTTCGTCGATTATGCTCTTGGTGCTGAGCGGTCGCACTTGCAGCTACGCTCAAGGGGCTGCAGCAGGAGCTCCTCTTGGGAGGGTTGCTCTTTATGGTCAGCTTGCTGATCCAACGGCCCTAAGGGGCGCCTTCATCAGTTCTTCCTGTCTCTTCTACGAAGTGTTCACCTCTCTCGTTCGCGAGAGAGGACACTCTTAGAGACTCCTCTTCGGAGGACTCCCCTGCTGTTGTTGCTGAAGGCTCAGTTCCCTCCTCCGAACCTCTTAGAGGGGGCAGCTGAGTCCAACGGTCTCTCCTGCGAGTGTCTCTTCCACTCGGGAGAGTTCACTAACAGAGACTCCTCTTCGGAGGACTGATGATGGTGCTTCTGTCCGTGGTTGTCTTCATCTTCAGCTGCAGAGGATCCTCCTCGACGAGAACAGACAATTGCAGCTGCTTCGCTAGACCTGTCGGTATTTCGTTCGCGATCTCCGACACCTGACAGGTCTTCTTGTCTTCCTTCTCCGTTCCTGGACGCAGAAGCGCTGTGGGCGCCTCTCCACCCCGTTTTCCAAACAGACACCGGTCCCTTCTGGGCTAAGGGCTTATCTCACAATGTGAGTAAGTCCCTTTGGTGCCAGGTTTTTTTTTTTTTTTTTACCTGTGCAACCTCGTTCTACTGCGCGCTCGAGCGCAGTAGTTTGCAAATGCTCTACTGCTGTGGACCAGACTAATGCTGAATCAATTCCTGATCGCCAACTCTTCTGAGACCTTCTGTGCGGCTATGCGCCATGTGCGCCTACGGTCTCCTGAACGCCCACGATCGCCTGCTCGCCGGCGCACATCTGATCGCCCTTTTCTGATGTGCGCAATGCGCGCCAACGTTCACCCTCGCGCCCACGATCTCCGGATCTGGGCGCAAGCAGGGAGATTATTTCTTCACTAAACTCCACGTGCACCTGTTCATCAGCGCGCATCTGTGCCCCCTTCCCTGATGTGCGCAATATGCTCCAACATTCGCCCACGCGCCCATGATCTTTGGATCTGGACGCAGGCAAGGAATTTATTCCTTCGCCTCCTCGCCGACGATCTCTCTGGGTCTGCACCCTCACTGATATCGTCTGGCCGTGCGTTTCTTTCAGCCACGCAACTACGCTCCTACGATCTCTTAGTTCCTGCCTCGTTACGCGCAGTTCAAGAAGTTCCTACGCTAGCGCACAGGAGCTCACAGGTTCTTCTGGACTCGCAGCGCCCTTCTGAAGTTCCGCGCCAAGCGCGCACACGCGCGGTTCCAGTTCCAGCACACATCTACTTCACACCACGCCAGCACACATCCACTTCACACCTCGCCGCCCAGGAGACACCTAAGCTAGCGCACAGGCGCTCACGGGCACCCCTGGGCTCTCCTTTCGCGCCAGCGATCTCCTACGCGCCCGCGCAATTCTTCGCCTGCGCGCAAGTGTTTTCAACGCGCCAACGGTTCAATCGTCGTAGGTTTCCTACGCGTCCACCCGTTAACTTTCCTGTGCGCGATCGGTCGCTACGCGCCACTGCTCGCCATCGCACCATCGCTTGGCAACGCGCCAGCGCTTGCCAATGCGCCATCGTTTGCCAATGCGCCTTCGCTCACCTACGAGCCATCCCTCGCCAAGATGCGCCATTGCTCGTCAGCGCGCCATTGCTCGTCAGCGCGCCATCGCTCGCTTACGTGCCATCGGTCTCCTGGCCGCTTGCGCTTGCCCTTATGACCGCGCGCCCACGCTCCCGTGCGCGCCCGCACACATGCGCACCTGTGTTCACCCGCGCGCGAACCAACAGTTTTCCATCACGCGAGCACCAGCGCGATTCCTGCCAGCACGATTCTCGCTATCGCTTGCCAAAACGCACCATCGCTCGCCAACGCACCATCGCTCGCCTACGCGCCATCGGTCTCCCGACCTCCTGTGCTCACCCTCACAACCGCGCTCGCCATCACCTGCGTGCCCATGTGCACTTTCGCCTGTGCGCCCTCGCGCCCTCGAGCCCTCGCGCCCTCGCGCCCTCGCGCGGGCACACCTACGTTTGCCAGCGCGCCCTCGCGCGGGCACACCTACGTTTGCCAGCGCGCCCTCGCGCGAGCCCACCTACGTTTGCCAGCGCGCGGGCACACCTACGTTCGCCAGCACGCGAACCAACGATTTCAACCGCTATTCCCGTCGGGTTTTCGCAATACGGCTACCTGGCGAGTCTTCTGGAGCGCGTACTTCCAGATCACGATCTTCACCCCGTAAACGCAGAGCATGGCACGTGCAACAGCAGGAAGAATCTTCAGAGAGGTCTGGGCAACATTCTTCTCCTTCTTTTCAGGCAGGCCCCATCATCTCTACTCCTCAGGATCGTTCGATTCCCTTTCCCCCAGTGGGAGTCGCTGACACTGCGTCTGTCAGCCGTCGGCAGAGGAGGTACTTCAAGATCATGGGGGAACCTGGTTTAAGCTCTTCCTCTCCACCATTCCGTGGAAGGGTCTTACCAGGAGGTTGGGAGTTTTTCTCTCGAGAAATTCTCCGCCCGGCAGGTGACATTCTCGTCTTCGGAGATCTTAAGCCAGGAGAAAGCCGCAAAGTGTGCCATGCGGGCCACTTCGTGGCTGGTTGTCTGGTTTGGATCTCTGGGCATCCTGTTGCGATCCGAGAATTTGTCCAAGGAGAGCTCCAGAGAGGTCATGGAAACTTTCCTCCTCTCGGGCACGAGCACCATCGTTTCCCGGCTCACCAAGTTTCGAACTTGTGGGCAAACTCGATGTTGAAGCATTGAGATGCAGTGACCGAGAGATTCCTCTCTAAAGTCCCAACCATGGATGTCGGCAAGCTCAGACACTCTTCCACCCTTGGTAAGACCTTGTTTTGAGCCCAAGGACGGGGAACGGACAGCTGAGAGGTGGAGAAAGCGAATCACAATTAGCTCCTCCAAAGGCGCTTGCATCTAGACCCTACAAGGCTCTAGCGCCTCAACAACAAAAGCCTCGTTAGCCTAGGTCATCGGAACCGGCCCCCGGCAGCTAAGACAAGGTGTCTAAACAGCAGCCCCCTCCTGTCAGAGACAAGAAGGGCGGGAAGTCCTCCTGGGTAGGCAATAATCCTGAGGGAGCGGCCGAGGACGCAAACGCTAGGATTGGCAACCCCCCTTCATAGTCCCCAGTGGGGGGATGCCTAAGGTGGCAGCAACTCAGGGCCGATTCCTGCACGATCTCCGTGATCAGCCAAGGGTATCGCGTCCTGTTCTTCACATCTCTACCTCCACTGACAGCGAATCCAGTGTCGCTGAGCTCCTATGCCATGGCTCGGCAAAAAGGCTAGCCCTTCGAGCAGAAATTGAGATCATGCTCTAAAAGGATGCTCTCCAAAAGGTCATCGACGACTCCCCTCCGGCTTCTTCAGTCAACTCTTTCTTGTAAGAAAGCGTCTGAAGGCTGGAGACCTGTCTTGACCTCTCAGCCCTGATCAAGTTTGTCGAACAAACTTTGTTCAGCATGGAACAGCAGAGTCATTCAGGCTTGTAGTGAGACCACAAGTCTTCTTGTGCACACTGGATCTGAAGGACGAGTACTTCGAGATCCCAATCCATCCGTCTTCCAGGAAGTACTTGAGATTCAGCCTAGACAACAAGATATACCAGTTCAAGGTGCGGTGTTTCGATCTCTCCACATCACCACAGGTGTCCTCCAGAATGTTCACCCTGTTATATTCATGGCCACATAGGAGCGGCATCCATCTCCTTCGTTTTCTGGATGACTGGCTATCCCAGGCAGTCTCGGAATCGACCCTTCTTCGACACTGAGACAAGCTTCTGGGACTTTGCCAAGATCTAGGTATCATGGTAATTCTCGAGAAGTCTTCTCTGCTTCCATCTCAACAACAGGGATATCTAGGCATGATATTAGACTCCAATCTCCAAGCCTTCCCATCAGATGTCAGGACAGCAAGGCCGAGGAGAGTAGCAGAACCTTTCCTCAGACGAGGAGAGCTTCCTGCCCAATATTGGTTACGCCTCCTAGGTCACCATTCCTCCTTGGCCAGGCTAGTTCCAACATCCGCCTTAGGATGAGATCCCTGCATCGGCGGCCGATGTCCCGGTGGAATTAAGACAAGGATTCCCCGGACATTCTGGTCCCTATGGGACCTGCGGAACGAATGGACCTGCAGTGGTAGTCGACCTATGGAAAACTTTGCACGGGAATGGATCTTCTCGCCCTTCTCCCGCATTTGATGCTGTTCTCGAACTCGTCAAAATAGGGGGGGGGGGGCACGTTCTGAATCAGGCCTATGGTCAGAACCAGAAGGGTACCTCCACATCAATCTGCTGGGAATGAAGGCTGTAGTCTGGCCCTTCATCACTTCCAACAGACCCTGGCGAGTCACTCCGTGGACGACAACTCGACGGTAGTGCCTTTTGTTTCAACAAGCAGGGAGGTACCTTTTCATATCAACTTTCTCATCTTGCCGTAGAGATACTGAGATAAACCGAAGTCCACTCAATATCCTATCGGCTCGTTTCATTCTGGACAAAGGAATGTGCTCTCCGACAGTCTGAGCAGGGCCTCACAGATAGAGAGTACCGAGTGGTCTTCGGCCTCCCCTGGTAGCCAATAAGTCCTGACCTTGTGGACCTGTTTGCGACAGCCTTGAATTTCAAGCTGCCGCTGTACTACTCCCAGTCCCAGACCCCAAGGCACTCTGGCAAGATGCCTTCCTACACGGTGGGACAACATTGACGTCTACGTCTTCCCACCGTTCTGTCTGTTGAGAAGGGGGCTCAACAAGACCAGACTATCGGTCAACCTGTCGATGACTCTGATAGCTCCGCTGCGGCATCATGCAGAGTGGTTCCCGGAACTTCTGCTTCTCCTGACGGAACTCCTGAGAGAGCTTCCCCCACGACACGAGCTACTCAAACAACCACACTGCAACATCTACCACAAGCCGTAGCATCACTTCGGCTTCACGCCTGGAGACCATCCAGCATCCCCTCACAGAGAGAGACGTTCCGCAACAAGTTGCGGAGTGGATGTCGCGACACCTGCGAAAGTCATCCGCAGGGGTCTACCAGTCGAAGTGGAGAGTCTTCTGTGGTTGGTGTTGTGGGAGAGGTACCTCTCCCCTTGATGCCACTATTCCAGCAATAGTGGAGTCATTGTATATTGGTAGGAGGAAATGCGCCTTTCGCTCTCGGCGGTGGAAGCCTATCGCTCAGCCTTTAGCCTGGCCTTCAGGCTGAAAGGAATAGACATTTCCTCCTCACTGGATCTTTCTTCGCTCATACGAAACTACGAACTTACCTGCCCCCAGTCGGAAGTGAGACCTCCTCCATGGAACATGGTTCGGGCTCTTAGGGCTCTTAAGAAATCTCCTTGCGAACCATTATGCCAGGCTTCTGATCGTCACCAGTCTTCTAAGACGGTGCTCCTGCTCGCTCTGGCCTCGGCCAAGCGTGTCAGCGAACTTCATGGTCTCTCGTACGACGTCGCCCATTCAAGAGGATAGGTGGAGGTAACGTTCAGGTTCGTCCCTGAGTTGGTTACTAGACTCAAAATCTGGAAGTCCCGGACCTTCGGTCGACTCCTTCAGGATTTCGAGTCTCCATTCTGTAACAGATGACCCAGAGATTCTCCTACTATGCCCAGTAAGGAGTCGGAGGGGTTATCTTAAAGAACAGCTGCAGTTCGTCCTCACATGCAAGCCCTGTTTGGGAGCACAGGGAGGACGGAGAGGAGGGTCATAAAGAATGCCTTTTCAGCCTGGACTCAGAGTCATCCATCACGCCCTGAATCCAGATCCTCCTCCGTCACGTCGCCTTAGGGCACAAGATGTCAGAGGCATCACAACATCCCTGGCCTTCAAGAGAAACTACTCTGTGACGCAGGTGCTACAAGCTGGAGTCTGGAAGCGTCTAACGACCTTCACAGCCCACTACCTGCAGGATGTGACCCACAGGAGCCTCGATACATTTTCTATCGGCCCTGTGGTGGCTACACAACAGGTGGTCTAACCTCAGGCTCTTTAATGGACAGGTAGCAGAAGATTGAGGGCATTGTTATCCGGTTTTAGACTGCATGAATGAAAGAAGTATGTCTGGCCCTTACTTCTTTCTTCATCCTCCCCTCTCTTGGGGAAAGCAGCATCCTGGGTTCTCTGCATAGCTGACCTCAAACCTCTGCAGGTAAACCATGCTTCCTTGTGTTCCTAGTATTGAGTTAATACTGTCACGTCCCCCATACCCTTACGAGGTGGTATTGGGAATGTCCTAGCCTAGAATTCCAGCTAAAGGACTTCAGGTCGACTTCCTAGGACAAGTCACACTTCTTCCCTCCACATACAAGCTTATGTAGGCCGCACGCTTTTTGCGTAGCAAGAAACTTGCGAGGTGCAGGGACTCTTTTTATCGAGTGCTGCTCACTCGGATTCTGAGTCCCTGGGTAAGCCAAAGCCAGTAAGGCTGGGGACTTTCCATCCTTTCTAAGGGTAAGTCACCCTATTTAAATAGCGTGGTTTGTGTTTCGGTTACGGAACAAATGACATTCCGAGATAATTTGTATTTTTCCTAACCATACAAACCTTAGTTATTTACACATATTTGCCCACCAGCCCTGTCCCCCAAGCCAAGTCCTACCTCTAAGTGAAGTGAAGCAGTTCACTGGTGTGTGAGGGGGGGGGTAGGGGTAGCTAGCTACCACTCTCTTACCCCCCTTGCTAACTAGCGCGGGGGTAATACACCCTCGTTAAATTCTAATGGCTCGTCATTTTCAGCTACGCCGAAAGTAAACCCTTTGTAAATAGCTAAGGTTTGTATGGTTTTGAAAAATACAAATTATCTCCAAATTTGTCATATTCTTATGTTTTGCTATTCCCTCGGGGTTACTCTTCGGAGTTCCTCCTGGGGGGAATTTCTGTTACATAATTATTTAACTTTATTTTCCCAGTTAACTATGCAGTTTTTCTTCGTTTGACTAAAGTGTGCCAACGAAGCAGAGCTGTCCTCTTTGTGCCTGGGGAGTCTGCTGTCGCTGCCGTCTCTCTAGGACATCGTTATGGGCGTTATCCCTTCCTCTTAGAAGTCCTCCCGTGACAACTGTCAGCTCTTCAGTTCATCTTAGAATACTAAGGAGGTTTGCCTCCAGGGGTAGGTAACTTCCCTTCCGAGGGAGGTTCCCTTCCCAGGTGTGAGAGCTTCTCCCTGCAGAGGGGGAACTTCTCATATCTTAATAATTCCTGGATGGGTTTTCCTGGTCTTCAGGCGGTTATGCTCTTGGTGCTGAGCGACCGTATTTGTAACCATGGTCAAGGAGCAGAGCGGTTGCAAGGCTGGGAGTATGAAAACTTCAGGTGGCTATGCTCTTGGGGCTGACCAGTTGCACCTGCAGCTATGCTTAAGGGGCTGAGCAGCTGCAGGATCAGTCTGGTGATCTCTCTCGTTCGCGAGGGAGGCCACTCTTATGGACTCCTCTTCGGAGGATTGCTCCTAGCTCAGCTTGCTGATCCAACGGCCCTAAGGGGCGCCATCACCAGTGTCTTCAAGTCTCTTCTACGAAGTGTTCATCTCTCTCGTTCGCGAGAGAGGCCACTCATAGAGACCCCTCTTCGGAGGATTGTTCCAGATTAGACCAGCCATCTCCTAGACCTGATGACCTGCTGTAAGCAGCAGGTATCCCTTGCTCGCCATCGTTCCTCTGCGCGTTCACGCGCAATTGCGTGCAAGCGCTCACCTGCTGTTCCTGCTGTTCCTGAGACTGCCATCCAGAGACATCCTGTTCCATGGACTGCGAGCCAACGTTCACCTGCGCATCAGCGCACATCGTTGGAGTTTCCTGAGATAGTGCACAGGCGCTCACCAGTGATTCAGCCTGCGAGTGTCTCGTAGTCTCTTCTACGAAAGGCACCTCTCCCGTTCGCGAGAAAGGTCTCTCTTAGAGACCCTTCCTCGGAGTTCAAGCAGATCTTCCAGTTTTGAGCCAGCTGACCTACTGATCTTCCAGCTCAATCTTGCACTGCAACGAAGGACTTTATCTCTGGACTCTGAAGCAGTCCTGCCTACGGTCCTCATCGGGAGATGACCGCCCTTTTTAAGGACACATCCCAGTCCATGATCGTCCTGTCAGCTGACCCTGCATCCTAGCGCACTAGTTAGCACGCGTGCTCGCCAATGATCTTCTTACCCCAACGATCTTCGTACGCGCAAGCGCCAACGATCTTCTTTCGCACGCAAGCGCTGACGATCTTCGTACGCGCAAGTGCCGACGATCTTCTTACGCACTGCAACGAAGGACTTTGGCTCTGGACTCTGAAGCAGTCCTGCCTACGGTCCTCATTGGGGGATGACCGCCCTTTTTAAGGACACATCCCAGTTCCTGATCGTCCTGTCAGCTGACCCTGCATCCTAGCGCACTTGTGCGCGCGCGTGCTCGCCGATGATCTTCTTACCCCAACGATCTTCGTACGCGCAAGCGCCGACGATCTTCTTTCGCACGCAAGTGCTGATGATCTTCGTACACGCAAGTGCCGACGATATTCTTACGCGTGCCAGCGCCGACGATCTTCTTTTGCGCGCATGCGCTGACGATGTTCCTATGCGCGTAAGCGCCGACGATCGTCCGCGTGGGGGCACCGATGGTTTCCCGCGCACACGCGCCGATCTTCTAACGCGCGCGAGCGCCGACGATCTTCTAGCGCCGACGATCTTCTTAAGCGCGCAATCGCCTACGATCTTCTTACGCGCGCAAGCGCCGACGATCTTTTTCGCACACGGGTACCGATGGTCTCCCGCGCGCGGTTATAGTCTTTAGTGCTCGTAGTCTTGCGCGCTTGCGCGCACCGATGGTCTTCCAAACTCCTACGCGCTGCAGCATGCTCCAACATTCTGGTCCACATGGGCTCTTCATTCTGATCCTGCACATCAATATGATTCCTGCACACTCTATGAAGTCTCGCCCGCGTGCCCGCATCAGCGCTTCGAAAGTCTCTCGCGCGCGACCTCCCGAGTATTCCCCATCGCGCGCTCTCACGTATACCCATGCGAGGCTGCCGGACATCGCTCGGTAAGGGCGCCATCGCCACATTTCCCCCCCCCCCACCAAGCACAGAACAGCGTGCTTGCCGGTGGGGGGAAGGTTCCAGAAAGGCCCAGGGACATGCCTTCCTTATCTTTTTACAGGCGATTCCCTCTTCAGAGGGAGTGTCTAACAGCGCAGCCGTCAGCCAGCAGCATGGTTTGGGACTCTAATCAGAGCGGTAGCACAGGCTTTTAAGCTGTTCTCTCTGAGTTGAGCCAAAAATCCTTAGCTACATCCACTCCCCCGATGAGGAAAAGAGGAGTTTAGGACGAGGTAACTTCTATGAGGTCGTAGCTGTCTCCTCGTAAGTCTTCGAGGCAGGCACTCTCCCCCCTCAGACTTTTCTCCCTCACCTTCGGACAAAGTTTTCCCGCCCTCAGGAGAGTCACGGGAGGTGAAACGTTCTCCAATCACACCATTAAGGTAAACCCCACCTCGTGCGGTAAAGTCTTCTCGAATAGGGGTGGAGAAGAGCCTGCCTCCATCGTGTTTGTAGTCCTGCATCCCTCCCGGGAGGGAGTCAAAGGACTCCAAGACAGTAACGAGAGTCCCCTAGCACCAAAATCTACAGGCTCAGACATTCTTTCGTTATGGAAACGAACCTGTTTGAGCCTAAGGACGTGAATCAGGCGGCTGAGAGGTGTAGGAAGTCACCAAGACTCCCTCCTATATGGGGTTTTGACATTTAAGCCCTATAAACCTCCAGCACCTCAGCAACCACGTCCCACCAAAACAACGGCAGCTAAGACAGTGGGGTCTAAGCCCTTTCCGGTCAAGGACAAGAAAGGCAATTAGTCCCCCAGGGGGGGAGAAGAATCCTAGAAGGAGCAGCCGAGGCTGCAAACGCTAGGATTGCCAGTTCCCTTGCATGTCCGCCAGTGGCGGGATACCTACAAGGTTGCGCAGACAGGTTGCGGCAACTCAGGGCCATTTCCTGGATGATTTCTGTAATCAGTCAGGGATATCGCGTCCTGTTCACAACACCTCTATCTTCCCTGAGGACGAATCCGGTGTCATTTAGCACCCTTGCCATGGGATCAGCAAGGGGTCGAACTCTGAGGGCAGAGGCCCAGATTAAAGCAAACTCTGGTCAGCATGGAGACTGCAGACACAGTTAGTCTTGCAGTAAACCGCAAGACTTCTTGTGTATACTGGATCTGAAGGACGCGTACTTCCAGATCCCAGTCCATCCGTCTTGAAGGAAGTACTTGGGATTCAGCATAGACAACAACGAGTACCAGTTCAAGGTGCTGTGTTTCAGTCTCTCCACAGCACCACAGGGTTTCACCGGAGTTTTTACCCTAATATCTTTGTGGGCACTCAGGATTGGCTACCGTCTCCTCCATTATCTGGATGACGGCCTGATCCTAGCAGACTTGTAGTCACTCCCTCCTTAACACCGAGACAAACTTCTAGGACTTTGCCAGGACCTAAGGGTCAGGGTAAGTCTCGAGAAGTCCGCTCTGCTGCCCAATCAAAGACTGGTTCACCTAGGCATGATTATAGACACCAATCTCCATAAGGCCTTCCATCAGACGACAGGATAGCAAGGCTGAGAAGAGTCACAAGCCCTTTCCACGGACGAAAAGAGCTTCCAACCCAATCGTGGTTACGTCTCCTCGGTCACCTTTCACCTTTGGCTCGTCTAGTTCTCAACGGTTGCCTCAGGATGAGGTTTCTCCAGGGGCGACTCAGGTCCTAGCGGAATCAAGACTGCGATTCCCTGGACATCATGATCCCTATGGATCCTGCGGAACAGACGAACCGCCAGTGGTGGGTGACAGGCGAGAACCTACGAAGAAGAATGGATCTTCTCGTTTCCTTCCCACGGATTGGATGCTGTTTTCGGACACCACAAAAGAAGGGGGCGGGGACACGTTCTGTACCACAGTACTTCAGGTCTGTGGTCAGAATCGGAAAAGTGCCTCCATATGAATCTGCTAGAGATGAAGGCCGTCTTCCTGGCCTTTCAACAGTTCCAACAAAGACCTAGTGGATCATTCTGTGGTGTGATGAGCTACAACACCACTGTAGTAGCTTACATCAACAAGCAAGCAGGTACCTTTTCAAAGCAGCTATCACATCTCTCAGTAGAGTTACTGAGATAGACCGAAGTCCACTCGATTAATCTATCGACTCGCTTCATTTCAGACAAAGGGAATGTGCTCGCCGACAGTCGGAGCAGAGCGTCGTAGATAATGAGTACCGAGTGGTCCTTGGATCATTCAGTAGCCAACAAAGTCCTGACTTTGTGGGGTTACCCGACTGGATCGGTTCGCTACAGCGCTGAACTTCAAGCTCCCCCAATCCCAGATCCCAAGGCACTCTGGCAAGAGGCCTTCAAACAACGGTGGGACAGCACCGACGTGTACGCTTTTCCCCCATTCTGTCTGATGAGGAAGGTGCTCAACAAGACCAGAATATCGGTCAATCTTTCGATGACCCTTTATAGCTACGCTATAGCATCGCGCATAATGGTTTCCGGACCTTCCGCAACTCTGAGAGAGCTTCCTCCACGGCACAATCTACTCAGACAACCACTGCCAACATCTCTCACAAAGCCGTAGCTTCGCTTCAACCTTATGACTGAAGACTATCCAGCATCTCCTCACTAAGAGAGGATGGTCGCAACAAGTTGCGAATGGGATGTCTGGACACTTGCGTAGGTCATCCGCAGGGGTCCACCAGGCAAAGTGGAGAGTTTTCTGTGGTTGGAGTCATGAAGGGGTATCTCTCCACTCGATACCACTATTCCAGCGATAGCGGAGTTCTTCGTATATTGGCGGGAAGGATGTGCCTTTCAGTCTCGGCAATGAAAGGCTATCGCTCAGCCTTAAGTCTAGCCTTCAGGCTCAAAGGAGTGGACATTTCTTCTTCGCTGGAACTTTCCCTACTCATACGAAGATAAGATCTTACCTGCCCTCAGTCGGAAGTGAGACCTCCTCCATGGAACATGGTTCGAGTTCTCAGGTCTCGTAAGAGACCTCCCTACGAACCATTATGCAGTCTTCATATCACCACCTAACTTGGAAGGCGGTGTTCCAACTAGCTTTGGCCTTGGCCAAGCGAGTCGGTGAACTTCATGGTCTCTCGTATGACATCGCCCATTCAAGGGGATGAGGGGAGGTAACGTTCAAATTCGTTTCTGAGTTTGTGACTAAGACACAGAATCCGGAAGTGCCAGATCCTCGATTCGACTCTTTCCAGATTTTCAGTCTGCGTTCTGTAACAGATGACCCAGACCATCCCCTACTGTGTCCAGTAAGGAGTCTGAGGTTATATCTCAAAGAATGGCTATATTCGTCCCCAAGTGCAAGCTTTGTTTGTGAGCACTGGGAGAATGAAGAGGAGGGTCACCAAGAATACCATCTCGGCTTGGATTCGTAGGGTGATCCATCTATCCCTGAATCCTGACCCTCCTGTATCATGTCGCCTTAGAGCGCATGATGTCAGGGGCGTAGCTACGCCCCTGGCCTTCAAGAAGAACTTCTCAATGACGCATGTTCTACAAGCAAGGGATGGAAGCATCAGACGACCTTCACAGCCCACTACCTGCAAGACGTGACCCACAGGAGGCTCAATACGTTCTCTATCGGCCCTGTGGTGGCTGCACAACAGCTGGTTTAAACCTCAGGCTCCTTAATGGACAAGTAGCAGAGGGTTGAGGGCATTGTTACCCGGTCTTAGTCTGCATGGAAGAAAAGGTATGCCTGGGCCATATTCTTTTTTTTATCCTCCCCTCTCTTAGGGAAAGCAGCATCCTGGGTTTTCTGCACAGCTGACCTCAAACCACTGCAGGTAAACCATGTTTCCTTGTGTTCCTAGTATTAAGATAATACTGTCACGTCCCCATACCCTGACGAGGTGGTATTGGGAAAGTCCTAGCCTAAAGTTTTCCATCTAAGAACTTCAGGTCAACTTCCTAGGATGAGTCACACACAATCCTTCACACACAGCTTACGTAGGCCGCAGCACTTGCATAGCAAGGTGCGAGCGAGGTGCAGGGACTCTTTATTGTTGAGTGCTGACAAACTCAGATAATGAGTCCACGGGCAAAGCCAAAAGCCAGTATGGCCGGGACTTTTCCACCCTTCCTAAGGGTTGAGTCACCTATGTTAAATAGCGTGGTTTGTATTTCAGTTATGGAACAAATGACAAATTCGTAGGTAATTTGTATTTTTCCTAACTATACAAACCTTAGCTATTTAATCAAATTTGCCCGCCAGCCCTATCCTCCGTGAAGTCCTACCTCTAAGCAAAGTGAGCTCACCACACTGGTGTGTGAGGGGGGGGGGGGGGTGGCAAGCTACCCCTTCCTACGGGGGGTAGGGAGTGGTAGCTTGCGATGGGGGTAGTAAACCCTCGTTAAAATTCTAATGGCTCATAGTTTCAGCTATGCCGAAAGTAATACCCATAATAAATAGCTAAGGTTTGTATAGTTAGGAAAATACAAATTATCTCTGAATTTGTCATTTTTTAACATCAGATTTTGTAGCTCCGGAGGCCCCTGTAAAGAGTCACGGTGCTGTTGTTTTATCTGGTCAATCCAGACATGAATTGAGTGCTGCTACTCCTGTTATTAGTGCTGACGTTCATGAATTGACGTTCCCGACGTCACGGTCTGATCCTTGTGTTCAAGATCCTAACTTTAGTGTTTTGCAGGACATGCAGTCTAAGCTGTCCACCTTAATGCAGTCCTACGTTCCTGCTCCGGTTCGACAGGAACCCTTATTGCGGAGCATCACGGTTCCGCTAAGTGTAACTCAGTTCATTAATAATCTAAGCGTGAGGCTCTAAGTTATGCTGACGTAATCCCTAGTATCAACCTTGCTGTCAAGGGAGATACTGATCGTAAATCTCGACGTGACATTGAACGTCAGTCCTTATTGTCCAACCGTGATGTCGAGCTGCAGTCACTGCAGTCACGACGTGATGTTGAACGTCAGACACCACCGTCATGCTGTGACGTCTAACTTAAGACACAGCAGTCACGACGTGATGTCGATGCAGTCCCAACGTGACGTCGTCCTTCATCCTCTACCTTTTTTTCATCGACAGGTTGATGCTAGTTGTCAAGCTTTTTCATCGCGACTTCTTAATGGATCTCAACCAAGTAGAGCCATAGACTTCCGGATGAAGTTTATTCTGAGGAGGAATAGGATATTTCTCCTTTCCAGCTGTACCTTTGGGTATCTTGTCTGAAGTAGAGGAACCTAGTTCTGCCTAACACTCATTATATCTTAACAAGATCATGACCGTTTTTAAGGAAGTTTTTCCTTTGCATTTTGTTCCTGCTGCTCCACGCTCGCCTCCTTCATAATTCACTTTAGAGTTGGCTGCTACAGCTCCCTCTTGTTCTAAATTCGTGCTCTCTCGGTATTCTAAGAGAGTTTTACGTTTGCTGAGAGTGGTTGAAGACTATAAGACGTCTTAGCAAGCCTTCCCTCCAGCCGGATTAAAGAACTTCTGGCAGGCTTAGGAAATAACAGGAGCAGACCAATGGTCTGTCCTCTTGTTGAAGGAAGGGTACATTATACCTTTTGTAAAGAAACCTCCTCTTGTCCAAAAGCCAATAGATCTTCTCTCCCAGATACCTAGAGGAAACAAGAAGACAAGTTTTGCACATACAGGTGTCTCTCTTGTTAGAGAAGGGAATTGTGGTGAAGTTTTCTAAACCTTCAGTCTCTTGGCTTTTACAACCTCCTCT
>NC_090733.1:21933699-22066199 GCF_036898095.1 Palaemon carinicauda | reverse complement strand
ATACATTTTATATTATTAATATTATTATTATTATCATCATCATTATTATTATTGGAAAAGCAGCATGCTATAAGTCCAAGGGCTCCAACAGGGAAAATAGCCTAGTGAGGAAAGGAAATATGGTAATAAATAAACTACAAAAGTAGCAATTAACCATTAAAACAAAATATTCTAAGAACAGTAGCATTATAATAAATTTTTCATATATATAAACTATAAAAACTTCAAAAAACAGAGGAAGAAAAATAAGACAATAGTGTGCCCCAGAGTACCCTCAAGCAAGAGAACTCTACCCCAAGACAGTAGAAGACCATGGTACAGAGGCATTATATACTCTTAATCATTATCAGTTCTACAAGAGTATTTGTATACACAAACTAAATAGAAATAGTAACACTTCCGGTAGGGAATTAACAAGACACAAAACAACAAAATAATTGTGGTGGCCGATGTGGTAACATCCCTGACTGGTGAACGCCAGACTGGGGTTCGAGTACCGCTCAAACTCGTTATGTTTCTTTGGTTGCTGCAACCTCACCATCCTTTTGAGCTAAGGATGGAGGGTTTGGGAGAGTCTATAGGCCTATCTGCTGAGTCATCAGGAGCTATTGCCTGGCCGTCCTTGGTCCTAGCTTGGGTGGAGAGGGGGCTTGGGTACATGTCAGTCTATGGGGCATTGTCCCGCTTGCTAGGGTAATGTCACTGTCCCTTGTCTCTGCCATTCATGAGCAGCTTTAAACCTTTATATCAATTTGGAAAGAACAAAGAGAGACAAGACAGAAACTGTATACGAAAGAGAAATTGAAAGAGCTAAATTGGAATAACAACACTTACCGAAGGAAAGAAATAAAATGATAAAATGCAATTTCTAACAATATACTACGAATTAATTTGGAAAGAGCAAAGAGAAACAAGAAACCATGTGAGAGAGAGAGAGAGAGAGAGAGAGAAAAAAACGGTTCTCAATACAAACCCACCCCGCTGTCTCCAAGTGAATGAATGAATGATTTAAAGTTTTCAGGCATCCTGACATCTAAGGTCATTGACGCCGGTAACATTTAATTTATGTACACAAAAATAAAAAATAAAATAAAATAAAAAATTAAAGAGTATTCAATTAAAATCATAAAAATTGAATGTCATAAAAGTTGAATATTTTTCAGAAGACCTACTTCTGAAAGAAATCTAAAAATGCCACTTGCATGGTAGGACACATCATTTCCAAGAATCTTGGCAAGGATGAACCTGCCACCCTCACCTCGAGCCTCAAACAAATATCTATTCCGCAAGTTGTTATAATTGGGGCATTCGGTCAACAAATGGCTTACTGTTAGAGGTACTAAACAGTTGTCACAATACGGTTGGTGTTGGCCCTTCAGCAGAAACTCATGTGTCAACCGAGTGTGACCAATACGGAGACGACAAAGAGACGTCTCCCATTTTCGGGGCATCATATTATATCCTCCAAGGAGATATGTCATTTGTTACTTCCCTCATTTTATTGCCATCTTGACTATCCCATTGCTGTTGCCATTTATTGCAAACCAATTTCTTGATGTCAGGTAAGAAATCATTACAAGGAATGGGATACCTTCTTGGCAGCAACTCGGATGCAGCCTCCTTAGCCAGTGAATCTGCCTTCTCATTCCCAGACACACCTACATGTGCTGGAACCCAACAAAATTGAACTGTTATACCTCTCCGTCCAATAAGGAAGAGCCATTCTAAAATCTTTAAAACTAGAGGGTTATTAGAATTAAAAACTTCCATAGCTTGAAGAACACTCCTTGCATCACTAAAAATTGTAAAATTACCCTCCTTCTCCAACGCTATTTTCTCAATAGCGGTTAATATGCCATACAGTTCGGCAGTAAATATGGAAGCGGTCAGAGGAAGTGCACCTCTACAATTAAAACCATTACTATGTACTCCAAATCCAACGCCAGCATCAGATTTGGAGCCATCAGTATAGATAAAAGTTGATCCTCTATGTTCTTTAACATGTTCATTAAAAAGAGACCTGGCTTCTAGGTCTGACATATTCTTCTTATTTCCAATAAAATATTTACAAAAAGATATATCTGGTAACTTCCATGGAGGCGTTGATAATACCTTGAATGGAAGTACCTTATTTCTAATTATATCCAGACTATTTAATAATCGTTTCACCCGAAAGCCATAAGGTTGAGGAGATTTTGGGTGCAACTCAAAGTATGATGCGTGTCTTACAAGGCTTGCAGTCTGAAAGGCTAGAGAGTTAGGGAGTCTTTGCAATCTAAACCAATACCGAAGAATGGAAGACTTTCGGTAAAGGTCTAGAGGAAACTCTCCAGCATCAACAAGGAGACTTGGGATAGGCGAGGTTTTAAAAGCTCCAGTAGACAATCTAATACCTGCATGATGTATCGAGTCTAATATTTTTAACCGGCTTGGGGTGGCTGAAGAATATACCTCACAACCATAACTAATTTTGGAAAAAATCAAGGCCTTGTATAATTTTAAAATAGTATTGCGGTCTGCCCCCCATGATGTATGGGACAATACTTTTAAGATATTCAGAGCTTCAACACATTTAGCTTTTAGCGCTTTTAGGTTAGAAACCCATGTAAGTCTACAGTCAAATATCAAACCTAAAAATTTGGTTTCCGATACACATGGTATCCGTTGACCTTTAATGTATATATCCGGGTCTGGATGTACTCCCCGGATACGACAAAAATGGACAATGGTAGTTTTACTTGTCGAGAACTTAAATCCATTCATGTCAGCCCACTGGATAATTTTATCAATAGAGAGTTGGATTTTTCTCTCAACCATTGCCATTCTAGTGCCAGCAAATGATATTGAGAGATCATCCACAAATAATGTTGAGAGAACATCCTGGGGAATGGCTGAGGATATCTCATTAATTGCTAGTGCAAAAAGGGTTACACTCAGCACACTACCCTGAGGAACTCCTTCTTCCTGGCACTTACTCTCTGGTGGAGTTTCCCCCACTCTCACTTGAAAAACTCTACGTGAAAGAAATGCCTGAATAAATAGTGGCAGCTCTCCTCTCAATCCCAATTCATGAATGGTTTTAAGAATACCATATCTCCATGTGGTATCATATGCCTTTTCAAGGTCAAAAAATACTGTAACATGGTGCTGTTTGGAAGCAAAGGCTTCACAAATAGAAGACTCAAGTCGTATCAACACATCAGTCGTTGAGTGCATTTTTCGGAATCCACATTGAATCGGTGATAAAATACTTTTCTTTTCAAGGTACCACATCAGCCTTGCATTGACCATCTTCACCATGATTTTACATAAACAAGATGTTAATGCAATAGGACGATAGTTTGCTGCTAAAAACTTGTCCTTACCGGGTTTTAAAAAGGCTAAAATAATGGCTAGTTCCCAAACACTTGGGTAACTATGATCATGCCATATTCTATTAATAATGCTTAAAATAAATAGCTTTGTATTAAAATGTACATGTTTAATCATTGCATATGGAATTCCATTGGGTCCAGGGGCTGTATCGTTGCAATGAGCAAGTGCGGAATCAAATTCTCTTTCAGTGAAAGGAGAATTATACGACTCTTCCCTTCTTGTTGCAAAATTTAAAATTTTCTTTTCTTCAGTGCTCCTATACTGGTGACCAGGGGCTCCTTCACACTTGCTGGATACATTTGAAAAATGATTAGCCAGGGCATTGCTAACTTCATTTGCTTCAGTTACATACTGGCCATTCACCTTCAACACTGGTGGTGGGTTGGGGGTGAATTTGCCAGCTATCTTTTTTTACTTTCCTCCACACAGAAGATGGTGGTGTTCTACTGTTAATGGAGGAAACAAAAGACATCCATGACTGGCGCCTTGCTTCTTTCATGGCACGACGGAACTGTGCTCTACATTTCTTGTACATAGTTAAATTCTCATCAGTTCTGCGTCTACGCAATCGTGTTAGAGATCTTCTTGTGGCTCTGTGGAGTGCAGTTAGTTCTGAAGACCACCACGGGACTGGTCGTCGTTTGAATAACCCTGTTGTTTTGGGAATTAAATTGACTCCTGCTGTCTGAAGAGTTCTATTCAGTAGGTCTATGGCATCATCAAAACTTTCAAACTGTTCTGCTCTCCCTTCGATTTCACTTAGCTCGGAAAATTTAACCCAGTCTGCCTTGTCTAGATTCCAACGTGGCGATCTTTGCAAAGGCGGACCCTTGTTGGTGTTTATAATGATTGGTACATGATCACTAGTATGCCAATCATCTAATGTCCTCCAATCAAAATCAAGTAGGCAGTTAGAGCTTGCAATTGAAAGGTCAATGCATGACAAAGTACCTGTCTGAACATGAAAGTGTGTGGGCTCTCCTGTATTAAGGAGTTCCACATCCTCATTCTCCACAATTGATGAGATAATATTGCCCCTTGTGTTGGCCAAAACATCACCCCATAAAGGATGTCTACCATTCATATCTCCCAGTAAAAGAAACGGTTGAGGGAGTTGTTGAATGACCTCTGCTAAATCATCATATAAAATATTATCATTTGGAGGTAAGTACAGAGAGCATATTGTATATTTTCTCCCTATATCAATTTGTACAACAACTGCCTGCAGGGTTGAACGTATAGACATGGGTATTTGGGGAACATCTCGACGAATGTACATGAGACTTCCGCCATGGCTCCCTGCTTGTTGATTATATGGTGTTCTATAGCTAACATATTCTCGAGGACTAGGAGTGTTAGAATCAAGCATACTTTCCTGTAGACATACAATTATGGGGGAATGCTCATGAATTAGGAGCTTAAGTTCTTCATATTTCGCCCTCAAACCCTGACAGTTCCATTGCAAAATGGAGGAGAAAACTATGGATTATTTCTGGAAGACATCTTGGATGAGGTCTTCCCATTAGCAGTTTTTAATTTAACATTATAACCAGTAGGTTTCTTCAGAGGTGGTCTTATGTTGGGTTTTACATTTGTGTTTTTCTTTGTATTCTTTTTATCTATTTGTTGAGGTGGATGGTGGACCTCAACTTGAATTTCTGATTTATTCAGTCCATCTTCTGGTTCATTAGAAACATCAACAGACAAAACATCAAATTTATTTGATGTCATAACCTTAACGTTTCTAATGGAGGGTGGAGAGAGAGATGGAGGTCTCTCTCTTTTGCGATTAATAGATGGTGGGATTCGAGGTTTTTGCACCTTTCCCACAACAGGTGCATCAGGTAAGTTAGTCTTAAGTGGAACCTCCATCAGATCAGGCAAGGACATGGCCTGAGCGAGGTTTGTATTACTTTTTGTAATGGCGGCTGAAGGCTGTACAGCAATGGGCAATGACCTAATGTTAATACACCGTGGTAAAGCCTCAGGAGGTGATATGGTTACCTCGTTATTTGACATTTTGTCAGATAGTATACTTTTTTTTTGAGCTATTGGCAGTGTTAGGTTGGTTTGATTTTAATGCCTTAGCATATGTATTTGATTTATTTAATAGTCTTTTGGCATGGGTCACACTTATGTGTTCTAGGTTTGATTTGTTGAGGGCAGCTTCCTCCAACTTAAATAGCTCGCAGATCTTGTCTGTGGATTTGTGATTCGAGCTGCAATTTAAACACCTGGCTCCAAGTGCACACTCTCCATGGTAAGATTTGGAGCAAATACCACACATCTTCTCATTTTTGCAAACTTTGGACGGGTGCCCAAATCTAAAACAATTAAAGCATTGCAATGGCTTCTGCTTGAAGGGTCTTACTTTAATCCTTTCGTTCTCGATAATAATATGAAAAGGTACATCAGCATCCTGGAACGTAAGGATTATCATTGATGTACCTGGGACTTTATGAACTTTCCATACATTTAATGGACACATGGCCAGTATCTCCTCCTCAGTAAAATCATATAGATCTCTGTTAAAAACTACGCCCCTTCCGTAGCTAAAATTTAGGTGGGGTTTGACATCTAACTTAATGTCATCATTACTTATTTTCATATTGGACAATATTACCGACTGTGTACTGGATTTGGCATGGATAAGGAAACTATTTTTTCCGAAACGAGATATATCGCCTGGTGCAATAGTTCCTACTTTTTTCTGAATCAATTTGCATATTTTAAAATAATTCCCTGTAACCCCCTTTGATTCAGCTATAAGCCACATCGGTGGTTTTGGATTTCTCTGGGAGGGCATGACTAAATCTGCGTCTTTTTCCAACCAATCGGCAGGCCTGTACACATCTAAATCTTTTGGTACCTTATCGCAGAGAGCAGCCGCGACATTCAAGTTATTAATTTTAATATTATTCAAATTACTTATTGCACTAAATGCTTCGTCATAACTACTATAAGATATCCATGAATCCCAAGTTTCAGCTTCAAGTTTCATCCTTATTTCTTTTATGCATCCATAGCATTCAAATGCTTTACATAGATCATCATAATTTGTTTCTATTGAAATTTGAGTAACATGGAGGATTCGAAGTTTCCTCGTGTTACCCAAATTAGAAATATCAGTAGAATGGTCCTTTCCCGTTCCGAGGTCATCAACAGAGCTATCCCTTATCACATTAGCAGAGGTCGTCAACAGTGCCGGGGGAGAGTCAGCGTATCCAGGGGATGGGGGTTCGTTCCTTAAAGAATCCATTATACTAAAGAGAGAGAAAAGAGTTAGTTTGATGTACCTGCTCGAGAATGTTAGGCCATCACACGTCGGAAAGGAAATTTGCACTCTCCACTATCGGCACAATGAGAGTATACTTCCCAGATGGTCCACTCCATACCCTACCCGAAGGATAGCATCAAAACAGATATAGAGGCACAGGTGTAAGCTGAACCCGCCTGTTAGGACTGAGACCAAGAAATTATGGAATCATCCTCCCCATATCTATAATGACGGGCTTCCGGCCAAAAGCCGAGAGTCCTACCCCAAGCATTGGATCCCCCTGGATTCCGAAGACCCAACACTTGAGAATAGTTCCGCCAAAAAGGTCCAAACCATCTTCGGGATGGCTGAAATCATCCAATACTCTCACATATAGCTTTGAATGCAAACACCTCCCAACCGTGATACCTCCTCCCACTCATCAAAGCAGGTAGCAATAAAGGATGTATGAACATCCCCGCCGGGGCTACAATGGATGTAAAAACATCCAAGCCATAGGAGAAAAAAAAAAAAATAATAAATATATGTACATAATATATACACACATATAATGAGGGAAATATTTCTCATAGAGTTTGGAAAGCAAGACTAAAGAAAGTTTGTGAAATTAGGATAAGGTCTTAGTAATATTAAGAAAAAGAAAAAGGTAAAAGAGAAAAATTTAGATTCGAACTGGGGGAGCAATTTCCCCAAGTTCGAGAGCCCTCTTGCCCGTCACCAAGTTTCAGCACAGGAATGAAATGCCGTGCTGAAGCTCAATGACTTCATCAAGGCATTCTCTCATTAAGAGGGTGTTTCCATGTGACTCAGCCGACTGTCAAAGTCCAAAAGTCACCCAAACCTCATAATCTCAACCTTGGATTTGAACAAGCATGTTAATATAGATAACCTACCGTCTTAAGCAAACAACAATCTAGATACATGTAAGACATAATAAGATCATCTTGCCACCCTGATATCTGAACATTCTCTCGCCTGATTTCTTATAGATTATCTAATTACAGAGTTACTGGATAAGGCGAAGATGTCATAAAATGTCTGTTTTGGTTCTATTTACCAAGGCACTTCCCCCAATGTGGGGGGTGATACCTGACATCAAACAAAGGAACAAAAGGGGACCTTTCCTCTCTTCTCCTTCCCAGCCTGACGAGGGATTCAGCCGAGTTAGGCTGGTACTCCTATGGTGCCGCAGCCCACCCTCCCCCATCATCCACCACAAATGAAGCTTCATATGCTGAATCCCCTACTGTTGCTACCTCAGCGGTCACCAAGGTGACCGGATGAAGCAGCAGTTTTTGTTCCTGAAGTTATCAATCTTTCTTAGCAGACTTTAACAGAATATAATGCCACGTGTCTTGCATATCGTTCTAATGTTAGGCCTTCGACCATGGGTTGAGAAGCGATCAAGGTAAGACCAATATCGGTCATTTTAGATCTCTTAGAGCGTTTGATGCGTATCTTCTCCAGACTCCTGACGCATCTTTCAGCTGTGCTCTTAGCACTGGGTCTGTCACTGCTGTGAACTGGAGAGAGTTCAGTACTCTTTCCTGTTAGCATCTTGAAATCCTGACGGATTATAGTCTCTTGACCAACCCTGCGATCTCCTTCTTCATCCCTAAGGGAAATGAGAGACAGTGTGACCTCAGGTTCCAATGGTTTTCCGGCCATTGAAACCTTTGAGCTGGAGAGAGTCGAGACTTCTTGAAGTTGATTTTGCATCCCTGATGTTCCAGGAACAGAGTTACTTCTTTGGATACTTGCAGACCAGGCGCTTCGGGTGCTGCCCGCACCAGCAATTTGTCCAGGTACTTTGTTACCTGAACAGTTTCTAGGCATGGTTATTGCACGACTGCGTCCGCCAATTTCGTGAAGATACTTGGGACTGTGTTTAGTCCGAAGAGTATGGCTCTTAGGACATACTTTATCTTCTGTAACTTGAATCCTAGGTAGTAGGAGAGGGGGCAACTGACTAGAAGCTCCCAATAGGCACCTGTCATGTCTATCAAGACTGTGAACGCGCCTTTTTGTAATAGGGTCCTTATGTGTAGAAGGATTAACATCCTGAACTTGCTGTTTCTTTTGAACTTGTTGAGCGGTGGTAAGTCCAGAATGACTCTGAGTTTTCTTGAGTCCTTCTTGGGAACACAAAACAGCCTTCCCTGGAATTCGATGGACTTTGCTTTCCTAATAACCTGTATGCTCTAGAACTATAAGGTATACTCTTCTAAAACGGGGTTGGAGTGTTGGAAGAGTTGAGGAAATGATGGTGGAGGCATGTCTAGTTTCCATCCTAGTCCAATCTTGATTACGCCTTGGGCCCAGTGATCGAAGGTCCAACGATCCTATTGGAGCCTCCCTCCTACCAGAAGTGACTCTTTGCTTCGACTGATCAGAAGGTTTACCTCCTCGACCGCCTGCCTGGGGCACCGCGGTCATAGAAACTGTGGGATGTTGTTGAACAGACCGAGGAAAAAGTCTTGACTTTTTCGTCTTCCTTTTAGGTTGAGGACCTACATCCGGGTAAGACTTCCTCTTTGAAGAGATGCCCCACTTCTGGAGAAGGCTCCTATTCTCCGTGGTGGCTTTCTCGATTACCTCTTTGACTACCTTGTTTGGAAAGAGGTTTTTACCCTAAATGTTGGAAGATATCAGCTTCCTGGGTTCATGTTTCACTGTTGCAACAGCGAACACGAACTCCCTACAGGCTCTCCTAGCCTTCATAAAGGCATATAGGTGTTTTACTAAGGTGGCCATACGCATTTTATCCAAGACCATGAGCATGTTTGGGGTACTTCGATGGGCTGAACATATCTCTATGCAGTTTTGTAGGGATAAAGAGGCCGCAAGTCTCTCCTTTGTCTCTTGTTCCTTGCACAAGAGAAACTCAGAAAGTTTAGGGAGATTCTCGCTAAACTGTAGTCCAGCGATGTCCGCGTCCAGTTTCCCTAATGAAAAGGTCAAGTGGACTTCCTTCCAATCCTTCTCTTGCATGGGCAAGGCTAGTAACAAGAGGCCTGCACTCCTCAAGTGCAGGTCATGGTTTGCCTACCTCCACTGCCTTGGCAACAGATTTAAATGCCTTCCACGTAAAGGGGAATGCTATTGAAGCAGGAGCAAAAAAGGCAGGGTGTCTCTTACTCAGGGCAAACACTTTCGACACCGAGTAACCCGCCTTTCTCAGGCTACTTGACAAGATAGCCTGTGCCTTGTCGTAGTCGAGAACCATGACTTCCTTCGGTTCAGTTTATTTTTCTGACGTTGGTTCATGCTTCAGTCGAATGAAGCAATCAGGGAAAGCGTTAAAGCTTGGCCAAAACTGGATTTCGTCTAAAGGAACAGCTCCCATCTTCTCTGAGATGTAGAGTTTGCCGTCTAAAATTGGTACAATCTCCGCGTACCTCTAGGGATTGGTTTTGGAGCATGTCGGGAGGTCTTGGTTTCTGGGTCGCTTGAATGACCCTCGGGAGGCTATGAGTGGAGCTTCACGGAGCTCTCTCTTGAGTTTCGCTTCCTTTGTTTATCTCACCTGATAAGCAATATGTAATTAGTCATCTTTAATTGTTATAGCTTAGGATAGTAAGCTAAAAAGGAATAGTGAGAGATACATACTTGTGTATCACTTGCAAGCAATTGCTGTAACCTCCCCCTCCCCCAGTATTAAATATAACGAATTTCCTTTAACAAGGCAACTCAAAAGAAAAGGGTTCTAACCCCTAGGGATAGAAAAAGTGTACACTGCCACTGACCCTTTTAATTATTTAATACTGTGGGGTAAGCATAAACTGATTTTCAATCAGAGTATTGAAGGAATTCTATTCTTTCAATATAGGTTTGGTCTCAGCAGAAGCCTGCACAAGGGTACCCAAGATATGTTAGAAATTAACTACTGTATAATAATACTATACGTAGTTTTCTGTTTGCAGTATATACTATATTGCAACATACTGGCTACTGTATAACCATATATTGTAGTTCAGCCGGTGTGCTGCCGGCATGGCTAGCACCTGGCGGCCAGTCCAGCCGGCATGTCGCCGACTGGACAAGAAATTAAAAAAGACACATTTGTGTATCCTACCCAGCCGATTGCTGTGACCTTCCCTTCCAATATTAAAACCATAGAGTATCCTGATCAGGGAAGCTCAAAGACAAGGGTTCTAATCTTTAAGGATAGAAAGTGTACTACCACTGGCCCTTCTAAATTATTTAATAATGTAGGGTAAAATGTAAACTGATTTCTAATCAGAGTATTGAAGAAATTCTATTCTTTCAATATAGGATTGGTCTCAGCAAACGCCTGGGCAAGGATACCCAAGATATGTTGGAAAATTACTACTAGTATAATATATACAATAGTTTTCTATCTGCAGTATATACTATACTGCAATTATACTGACTACCGTATAATCATATACTGTAATTCAGCTGGCATATAGCCGGCATAGCTAGTCCCTGACGGCACAGTCAGGCCGGCATACTAGCTGATAGAGAGAGAGAAAGCATGGAGTGAAGGACTGCCTTATTACTGTGTATGTTTACACTAAATAAGGATGTAAATATATAATTTACTACCCCGGCAACAGGACGTGTGGCCAGCAGTCTAAGGGAGGACTGAAGAACCTTGGTGACAGAAGGGTCCCCCCCCCCCCCCGGCAGCCGTCTTGGCCGCCGGAAGCCGTCAAACAGCTGCTATGTAGGAGCCCGGCCAGCCACGCAACCCCCCGGCAAGCGGTGAGACTGCAGGACGACGGCCATAGTAAAAGGACAGCGAGAGGCAGGGAAAAGGGTCCTATATCAAGTGTAAAAGGCGGTGGCAGTGTTGCCGCCCCCACTACACAAGGGAGAAACTCTGTTTCATTATCGGCGCCATCCTAGGTGGCGGAAGAATGTCTATTCTTCAACCTAGGCGGAAGAATGTCTATTCTTCAACCTAGGGTCTGCCAAAATAGTGTTAGGAGGGGCCGGCAGGTTTGCCGGCCCCTCTCAACTAAAGAGAAACATCGTTTCAGTGCCGGCACCATCCTAGGCTGTAGAAGAATATCTATTCTTTAGCCCAGTGTCTGCCAGCATAGGACTAGTCTTCTAAACCGCAGGGAGAAGGTGGCGGCAATATACCACCACCCCAGGTGCAGTTTAGTGAGGCTTAGCCTCCTATGACGGCGGCTATAAGCCGGCAGGGGAGTGACTATTCACCCTGCCGGCCTGCCGCCAGCAAAAGACCAAATACTCTGAGATTCTGTCGAAAACCAAAGCTGGACACTCGCCGGCAAGGTTGGAGACAGAAAAACCCTAGCCTAGTCAAACCGGAGTAACTACTCTATGGCAAGACCAGGAGGGGGTTGACGCATATGGCGGCACTCAAGAGGGAAAGAGGGATTACCCATAACTCTTCAAGGAGACAAGTATCGATTTATATAATTCTAGGAGATATACTATCTCCCTTAGAATCGAACACAAGGGTAAATGGGGAAATGTCTGAAAGTATACTACATCGCCTAGGTTAGGTAACCTAGGCAAGACGAGATCTCAGTTACCTAAATCACCGAAACTTTAACGTATACGATCAACAAAGGAAGAGGAAAATTATGCATACCATAAATATCTTTACAGGTATAATTATGCCTAAATAGCTTTCATAATTTATTAATGCTATTTCAACCGAGAAGTCGTTCTACTAACTAAATAACACATGCCTAACGAACAACAGCGCCCATGGCACCTCCGGTAACAGGCCTAGCTCTTAAGCACAATAAATTACTTTAATTTCACAGTGAAACAGGAGCTAAAATTATATACATTGTAAAGAATCAATACTCAACTTTCCAGAGGCGAAAGAAGCTGGAGATTGCATAATAATCCTCGCAGAATTGATCGAAAAGGTTAGATCAACAGGGAACACCACCGTGCGAATTCGCTAAAAAATTAGGAATGACCGCCATCTTGATACTCAATAGTAGTATGGGAAATAGGGTAACCTTGATAACAGCTCCCCTTCCAAAACTCCCACTCTTCCGCCTCATGGGGAAAACTCTATTCGGGGTGAGGTCGCTGTGTCGTATCAAGATATATGTCACCTGATTTATGCGATATCCTTAAGAGAAATTTAAGGATATTCTCACCAGGAGTTAGAATTCTGGAGACCTAAAGGTAAATTCTCTGGGAATATCACTGCAGTTCATATATCCCTTGGAAGTTACTATTAGGAACCTTCCATCAGGACTACATGGCCTGAGCCCAAAATTCTATTTTTTGGTGAGATAGCAATGTCATCCTGATGGACCCGCCCTCCTTTTTTCATAGAAAAGGCCTTTGGCAGGATCCCTCCCGAAATTACTATATCTGTAGCAACAAGGTATAAACATGGCGGCGACGTACAGCGCCATCTGGATACTCAAAGTAGTAACGGAGGAAGGGTAACTTTGATATCGGCTCCCCTTCAAAATCTGCCACTTTCCCCATCGACGCGAAAACGCTATTCGGGGTGAATATTGCTATGTGTCGTATCAAGATATACGTCCCCTGATTTATGCGATATCCTTAGGAGAAATTTTAAGGATATTCGTATCAGGCGTTAGAATTCTGGAGACCTAAAGGTAAATTCTCTGGGAATATCACTGTAGTTCATATATCCCTTAAAAGCTACTATTAGGAACCTTCCATCAGGACGACATGGCCTGAGCCCAAAAAATCTATTTTTTGGTGAGATAGCCATGTCGTCCTGATGGACCCGCCCTCCTTTTTTCTTAGAAAAGGCCTTTGGCAGGATCCCTCCCGAAACTACTATATCTGTAGCACCTTGCTCAACGCTACAAGGTATAAACGCTAAAGGTAAATTCTCTGGGAATATCACTGTAGTTAAATATACCCTAGGAAGCTACTTATAGGAACCTTCCATCAGGACGACATGGCTATCTCACCCAAAAATAGATTTCTGTTATATGGTATAACAGTGCGTGTGGGTACACAGAACTCACCAATAATCAGACAACTTTACTAACCCAACACCGACAGTTCACACACAGTACCGAAAAACACTTACTCCACACACAGTACCAAAAAACACTTAAACACTTAACACTAAAACACCAATCATATTCTATAACCCAGCAAAAATAAAACTTAATACTAAAACATAAGAGAAAACTCTTAAATATTTAATATACGTGAGTGGCCACCGTCTTCCACAGACTCCACACACTGGCAACAGTCCTTGTAGCCAATTGCCACAACTTCCTGGCAAACAATAAAGTGCAGCCAATTCGACTGTCCAACCACTTAAGCGGTGGTCATCATCATCATCATGACATCATCATCATCATCATCATAAAGGAAAAAATCTATTTTACAGCCGGGTCATCAACGCTCAAAATTCTATATATATATATATATATATAAATATATATCCGCAGTCTAATCCTATGTTCATTGTACGGTCCGGGTCATCATCATCAAGCTATTCATATATACACAATAGGCAAGCAACACCTTCAAGGCCAAAATTAATCTCCAAAGAGTGTAACGCAGGAATTACGGCCTGCAATAAAAAGGAAAAACACTTACGAACACTCCTAGCTAACTAAACTATTGCACTATAATTAAAGATAAAATAATAAACTTTCGATCATTCACGATCGCTTAACACTGTACTTACGCTAATATAAAAAAATCACTTCCAAGCCGGCTGGTCGATGAAGAAAATGTAAGATTCCATCATTCAGGACACAACCGACTCCTGCTACAGTTAAATAGAAAATGCTTTCGCCCAAGACATTCATCACCGCCCTAACCTAGCTAAAAATGTAAACAAACAACCTCAATTACACCAATAGTCTTTCCCACTACAAACAATCATTGCGCTAACTATCCCTCATTCAGCGACGCAAATAAAATAAAATTAATCCTCTACATTCCTACTCCCTCATTTGCTTTCCTGCAAACATCTTTAGAATTCTCAGACACACTCAATCTCGGTCTTACTATCTTTTCAAAATTCAACGCAAACTTACACTGAAACATACCTGTACTCTTGAGCACCGTCGCATTATACGCCCACAAGGCACGCTCACCATATAAAACAGATTTTGAAGCGAAGCGAAAAATCTATTTTTGGGTGAGATAGCTGTGTCGTCCTGATAGAAGGTTCCTATTGGTAGCTTTCTAAGGGATATTTGGCTACAGTGATATTCCCAGAGAATTAACATTTAGGTCTCTAGAATTTTAACTCCTGGCGCGAATATCCGTAAAATTTCACTTAAGGATATTGCATAATATCAGGGGACGTATATCTTGATACAACACATGGCAATCTTCACCCCCGAATAACGTTTTCGTTTAGAGGGGGAAGAGTGGCGAAATAAAGAAGGGGAGCCGTTATCAAGGTTACCCTTCCTCCCGTACTATTACGAGTATCCAAGATGGCGCCCATTCCTTGTAGTATTGAGCATGGTGCTACAGATATAGTAGTTTCGGGAGCGATCTTGCCTATGGCTTTCCTATGGAAAAGGAGGGCGGGTCCATCAGGACGACATGGCTATCTCACTCTAAAATAGATTTTTCACTTCGCTTCAAAATCCGTTTTTTGGGCTCAAGCCATGTCGTCCTGATGGAAGTTTACCAGAAAATTACTAGAAAGTACTGTATCTGTGGATTTTCATAGGTGCCTTAACCTTGGGACAAATTTTCTATGGTCATCCGGACCATTGAGACATATGACATTACCGTTATAAGTCATTACTACTAATCATGGACAATGTTAAGGCTTCCTGCCCCCTGCAGGGGAGAGTCATACTAAACAGTAGAAAAGGGGTCTCAAGATTTGCATATATTGCATGAAAAAACATAAGTATCAACTAGGTATACAAAGGTCTCAAGGTTTGTATATGTTGTCAGAACAACTAAGTATCAACTATATCCATAGTTTGTAAGCATACAATAATATGAGGTTTACTTAGTTAAATAAGTTAGAGAACTCTGGCCATATTTATTGTGCTAATTGCATGGCGAAATAAGACGCAATTACACTCTAATAGACATTTATTTCGAATAAATCTCCAAATGGAATAACGAGTGTAACATGTTACGGGAATTATACGTACAACGTATACAGAAAACGTTTTTCTCCCTGAGAGGGAAGAAATGATCAGTGCCACTCTGAAATTTGAAAGTTTTGATAAATTTTCTAATATAATTTTCTGTAAATGTTGCATACTATCAACACTGTGTACTATGTACACACGGCACAAGTGTTATCTGTATAATTCCACACCTGAGATTTTGAACAGTTTTAGTGTCACCATGGTGACACCCACTTAAAATGTATCGCATTGGAAGTGTCAACACCTTTTCACCCTAATTGATAGTCCCAATCAATTCACTGTTCATCGCAGCACTAGAAGACAGGTTTTAATACACTACCTGCCGCCACCACGTAATGCTTCAGCTTAAGCATTTGCTTTGCATAGTGTTTGTAGAACACTCTGGATGACTTCCATCCAGTATATGAGCGAAGACTCTCAAAGTCCATATACTGAAAAAATTTCAGTGATGAAGCAATTTTTCTCAGATCATGACCTGCGGGTGTACTGTCAGGATCCGCTCTGCGAATCAAGTAGGTGAGCTTCGCCCTCAGTCGTTTTAAGGATAAGATTGATCCTGAAGTTTCTCCTTTGAAGAAATGTCCTCACTGAAGTCTGAAGTTCTTCAAAGATAGACCTTTAGACACTCTACTGGACACAGAGAGACATCTTCCTTCAGAGGGCAGATTCTCCAGGGACCCCATCTTTTAGTGGGTAGCTCGTTCTTGGCGAGAAAGGTTGGATAGGGAAAGCGATTCAGTTCTCCCACTTCTGTGAACTGAATGTGGCCCTCATTTCTTGATAGGGCTACTATTTCACTAACTCTAGCCCCTGAGGCTATAGCGAACAGGAAAATAACCTTTTGGGTTAGATCCTTAAGAGAACAATCTCCATTGTTCACAGATGAAGCATAATGTAGGACCTTGTCCAAGGACCATGAAATGGGCTTCGGAGGAGCTGCAGGCCTAAGTCCCGCGCATACCTTCGGGATCTTGTTAAAGATTTCGTTCGTCAAGTCCACTTGAAAGGCGCATAGAAGAGGTCTAGTCAGGGCTGACTTACACGTAGTTATCGTGTTGGCGGCCAGACCTTGTTCATGGAGGTGGATAAAGAAAGACAGACAGAATTCTATTGAAATTTCTTTCGGTCCATTTGCTTTAACGAAAGCAACCCACTTTTTCCAATGAATGATTTAAAGTTTTCAGGCATCCTGACATCTAAGGTCATTGACGCCGGTAACATTTAATTTATGTATACAAAAATAAAAAATGAAACAAAATAAAAAAATTAAAGAGTATTCAATTAAAATCATAAAAATTGAATGTCATAAAAGTTAAATATTTTTCAGAAGACCTGCTTCTGAAAGAAATCTAAAAATGCCACTTGCATGGTAGGACACATCATTTCCAAGAATCTTGGCAAGGATGAACCTGCCACCCTCACCTCGAGCCTCAAACAAATATCTATTCCGCAAGTTGTTATAATTGGGGCATTCGGTCAACAAATGCCTTACTGTTAGAGGTACCAAACAGTTGTCACAATACGGTTGGTGTTGGCCCTTCAGCAGAAACTCGTGTGTCAACCGAGTGTGACCAATACGGAGACAACAAAGAGACGTCTCCCATTTTCGGGGCATCATATTACACCTCCAAGGAGATATGTCATTTGTTACTTCCCTCATTTTATTGCCATCTTGACTATCCCATTGCTGTTGCCATTTATTGCAAACCAATTTCTTGATGTCAGGTAAGAAATCATTACAGGGAATGGGATACCTTCTTGGCAGCAACTCGGATGCAGCCTCCTTAGCCAGTGAATCTGCCTTCTCATTCCCAGACACACCTACATGTGCTGGAACCCAACAAAATTGAACTGTTATACCTCTCCGTCCAATAAGGAAAAGCCATTCTAAAATCTTTAAAACTAGAGGGTTATTAGAATTAAAAACTTCCATAGCTTGAAGGACACTCCTTGCATCACTAAAAATTGTAAAATTACCCTCCTTCTCCAACGCTATTTTCTCAATAGCGGTTAATATGCCATACAGTTCGGCAGTAAATATGGAAGCGGTCAGAGGAAGTGCACCTCTACAATTAAAACCATTACTATGTACTCCAAATCCAACGCCAGCATCAGATTTGGAGCCATCAGTATAGATAAAAGTTGATCCTCTATGTTCTTTAACATGTTCATTAAAAAGAGACCTGGCTTCTAGGTCTGACATATTCTTCTTATCTCCAATAAAATATTTACAAAAAGATATCTCTGGTAACTTCCATGGAGGCGTTGATGATACCTTGAATGGAAGTACCTTATTTCTAATTATATCCAGACTATTTAAAAATCGTTTCACCCGAAAGCCATAAGGTTGAGGAGATTTTGGGTGCAACTCAAAGTATGATGCGTGTCTTACAAGGCTTGCAGTCTGAAAGGCTAGAGAGCTAGGGAGTCTTTGCAATCTAAACCAATACTGAAGAATGGAAGACATTCGGTAAAGGTCTAGAGGTAACTCTCCAGCATCAACAAGGAGACTTGGGATAGGCGAGGTTTTAAAAGCTCCAGTAGATAATCTAATACCTGCATGATGTATCGAGTCTAATATTTTTAACCGGCTTGGGGTGGCTGAAGAATATACCTCACAACCATAACTAATTTTGGAAAAAATCAAGGCCTTGTATAATTTTAAAATAGTATTGCGGTCTGCCCCCCATGATGTATGGGACAATACTTTTAAGATATTCAGAGCTTCAACACATCTAGCTTTTAGCGCTTTTAGGTGAGAAACCCATGTAAGTCTACAGTCAAATATCAAACCTAAAAATTTGGTTTCCGATACACATGGTATCCGTTGACCTTTAATGTATATATCCGGGTCTGGATGTACTCCCCGGATACGACAAAAATGGACAATGGTAGTTTTACTTGTCGAGAACTTAAATCCATTCATGTCAGCCCACTGGATAATTTTATCAATAGAGAGTTGGATTTTTCTCTCAACCATTGCCATTCTAGTGCCAGCAAATGATATTGAGAGATCATCCACAAATAGTGTTGAGAGAACATCCTGGGGAATGGCTGAGGATATCCCATTAATTGCTAGTGCAAAAAGGGTTACACTCAGCACACTACCCTGAGGAACTCCTTCTTCCTGGCACTTACTCTCTGATAGAGTTTCCCCCACTCTCACTTGAAAAACTCTATGTGAAAGAAATGCCTGAATAAATAGTGGCAGCTCTCCTCTCAATCCCAATACATGAATGGTTTTAAGAATACCATATCTCCATGTGGTATCATATGCCTTTTCAAGGTCAAAAAATACTGTAACATGGTGCTGTTTGGAAGCAAAGGCTTCACAAATAGAAGACTCAAGTCGTATCAACACATCAGTCGTTGAGTGCATTTTTCGGAATCCACATTGAATCGGTGATAAAATACCTTTCTTTTCAAGGTACCATATCAGCCTTGCATTGACCATCTTCTCCATGATTTTACATAAACAAGATGTCAATGCAATAGGACGATAGTTTGCTGCTAAAAACTTGTCTTTACCGGGTTTTAAAAAGGCTAAAATAAGGGCTAGTTCCCAAACACTTGGGTAGCTATGATCATGCCATATTCTATTAATAATGCTTAAAATAAATAGCTTTGTATTAAAATGTACATGTTTAATCATTGCATATGGAATTCCATCGGGTCCAGGGGCTGTATCGTTGCAATGAGCAAGTGCAGAATCAAATTCTCTTTCAGTGAAAGGAGAATTATACGACTCTTCCCTTCTTGTTGCAAAATTTAAAATTTTCTTTTCTTCAGTGCTCCTATACTGGTGACCAGGGGCTCCTTCACACTTGCTGGATACATTTGAAAAATGGTTAGCCAGGGCATTGCTAACTTCATTTGCTTCAGTTACATACTGGCCATTCACCTTCAACACTGGTGGTGGGTTGGGGGTGAATTTGCCAGCTATCTTTTTTACTTTCCTCCACACAGAAGATGGTGGTGTTCTACTGTTAATAGAGGAAACAAAAGACATCCATGACTGGCGCCTTGCTTCTTTCATGGCACGACGGAACTGTGCTCTACATTTCTTGTACATAGTTAAATTCTCATCAGTTCTGCGTCTACGCAATCGTGTTAGAGATCTTCTTGTGGCTCTGTGGAGTGCAGTTAGTTCTGAAGACCACCACGGGACTGGTCGTCGTTTGAAGAACCCTGTTGTTTTGGGAATCGAATTGATTCCTGCTGTATGAAGAGTTCCATTCAGTAGGTCTATGGCATCATCAACACTTTCAAACTGTTCTGCTCTCCCTTCGATTTCACTTAGCTCGGAAAATTTAACCCAGTCTGCCTTGTCTAGATTCCAACGTGGCGATCTTTGCAAAGGCGGACCCTTGTTGGTGTTTATAATGATTGGTGCATGATCACTAGTATGCCATTCATCTAATGTCCTCCAATCAAAATCAAGAAGGCAGTTAGAGCTTGCAATTGAGAGGTCAATGCATGACAAAGTACCTGTCTGAACATGGAAGTGTGTGGGCTCTCCTGTATTAAGGAGTCCCACATCCTCATTCTCCACAATTGATGAGATAATATTGCCCCTTGTGTTGGCCAAAACATCACCCCATAAAGGATGTCTACCATTCATATCTCCCAGTAAGAGAAAAGGTTGAGGGAGTTGTTGAATGACCTCTGCTAAATCATCATATAAAATATTATCATTTGGAGGTTAAGTACAGAGAGCATATTGTATATTTTCTCCCTATATCAATTTGTACAACAACTGCCTGCAGGATTGTACGTATAGACATGGGTATTTGGGGAACATCTCGACGAATGTACATGAGACTTCCGCCATGGCTCCCTGCTTGTTGATTATATGGTGTTCTATAGCTAACATACTCTCGAGGACTAGGAGTGTTAGAATCAAGCATACTTTCCTGTAGACATACAATTATGGGGGAATGCTCATGAATTAGGAGCTTAAGTTCTTCATATTTCGCCCTCAAACCCTGACAGTTCCATTGCAAAATGGAGGAGAAAACTATGGATTATTTCTGGAAGACATCTTGGATGAGGTCTTCCCATTAGAAGTTTTTAATGTAACATTATTACCAGTAGGTTTCTTCAGAGGTGGTCTTGTTATGTTGGGTTTAACGTTGGTGATTTTCTTTGTATTCTTTTTATCTATTTGTTGAGGTGGATGGTGGACCTCAACTTGAATTTCTGATTTATTCAGTCCATCTTCTGGTTCATTAGAAACATCAACAGACAAAACATCAAATTAATTTGATGTCATAACCTTCACGTTTCTAATGGAGGGTGGAGAGAGAGATGGAGGTCTCTCTCTTTTGCGATTAATAGATGGTGGGATTCGAGGTATTTGCACCTTTCCCACAACAGGTGCATCAGGTAAGTTAGTCTTAAGTGGAACCTCCATCAGATCAGGCAAGGACATGGCCTGAGAGAGGTTTGTATTACTTTTTGTAATGGCGGCTGAAGGATGTACAGCAATGGGCAATGACCTAGTGTTAATACACCGTGGTAAAGCCTCAGGAGGTGATATGGTTACCTCGTTATTTGACATTTTGTCAGATAGTATACTTTTTTTTGAGCTATTGGCAGTGCTAGGTTGGTTTGATTTTAATGCCTTAGCATATGTATTAGATTTATTTAATAGTCTTTTGGCATGGGTCACACTTATGTGTTCTAAGTTTGATTTGTTGAGGGCAGCTTCCTCCAACTTATATAGCTCGCAGATCTTGTCTGTGGATTTGTGATTCGAGCTGCAATTTAACCACCTGGCTCCAAGTGCACACTCTCCATGGTAAGATTTGGAGCAAATACCACACATCTTCTCATTTTTGCAAACTTTGGACGGGTGCCCAAATTTAAAACAATTAAAGCATTGCAATGGCTTCTGCTTGAAGGGTCTTACTTTAATCCTTTCGTTCTCGATAATAATATGAAAAGGTACATCAGCATCCTGGAACGTAAGGATTATCATTGATGTACCTGGGACTTTATGAACTTTCCAAACATTTAATGGACACATGGCCAGTATCTCCTCCTCTGTAAAATCATATAGATCTCTGTTAAAAACTACGCCCCTTCCGTAGCTAAAATTTAGGTGGGGTTTGACATCTAACTTAATGTCATCATTATTTATTTTCATATTGGACAATATTACCGACTGTGTACTGGATTTGGCATGGATAAGGAAACTATTTTTTCCTAAACGAGATATATAGCCTGGTGCAATAGTTCCTACTTTTTTCTGAATCAATTTGCATATTTTAAAATAATTCCCTGTAACCCCCTTTGATTCAGCTATAAGCCACATCGGTGGTTTTGGATTTCTCTGGGAGGGCATGACTAAATCTCTGCCTTTTTCCAACCAATCGGCAGGCCTGTACACATCTAAATCTTTTGGTACCTTATCGCAGAGAGCAGCCGCGACATTCAAGTTATTAATTTTAATATTATTCAAATTACTTATTGCACTAAATGCTTCGTCATAACTACTATAAGATATCCATGAATCCCAAGTTTCAGCTTCAAGTTTCATCCTTATTTCTTTTATGCATCCATAGCATTCAAATGCTTTACATAGATCATCATAATTTGTTTCTATTGAAATTTGTGTAACATGGAGGATTCGAAGTTTCCTCGTGTTACCCAAATTACTCGATTTAGAAATATCAGTAGAATGGTCATTTCCAGTTCCGAGGTCATCAACAGAGCTATCCCTTATCACATTAGCAGAGGTCGTCAACAGTGCCGGGGGAGAGTCAGCGTATCCAGGGGATGGGGGTTCGTTCCTTAAAGAATCCATTATACTAAAGAGAGGGAAAAGAGTTAGTTTGATGTACCTGCTCGAGAATGTTAGGCCATCACGCGTCGGAAAGGAAATTTGCACTCTCCACTATCGGCACAATGAGAGTATACTTCCCAGATGGTCCACTCCATACCCTACCCGAAGGATAGCATCAAAACAGATATACTGTAGGTGTAAGCTGAACCCGCCTGTTAGGACTGAGACCAAGAAATTATGGAATCATCCTCCCCATATCTATAATGACGGGCTTCCGGCCAAAAGCCGAGAGTCCTACCCCAAGCATTGGATCCCCCTGGATTCCGAAGACCCAACACTTGAGAATAGTTCCGCCAAAAAGGTCCAAACCATCTTCGGGATGGCTGAAATCATCCAATACTCTCATATATAGCTTTGAATGCAAACACCTCCCAACCGCGATACCTCCTCCCACTCATCAAAGCAGGCAGCAATAAAGGATGTATGAACATCCCCGCCGGGGCTACAATGGATGTAAAAACATCCAAGCCATAGGAGAAAAGAATAAAAAAAAATAATAATAAATATATATGTACATAATATATACACACATATAATGAGGGAAATTTTTCTCATAGAGTTTGGAAAGCAAGACTAAAGAAAGTTTGTGAAATTAGGATAAGGTCGAAGTAATATTGAGAAAAAGAAAAAGGTAAAAGAGAGAAATTTAGATTCGAACTGGGGGAGCAATTTCCCCAAGTTCGAGAGCCCTCTTGCCCGTCACCAAGTTTCAGCACGGGAATGAAATGCCGTGCTGAAGCTCAATGACTTCGTCAAGGCATTCTCTCATTAAGAGGGCACTTTTTCCAAGATGATTCATATTGTCTTCTAGTTAAGTTAGATTTGTATTCTTTTAAGAGGTCTATACTGCCTTCTGAGATCCCAAATCTTTTCTTAACCACTAAGGTGAGAAAATCATGATGAAGGTTTTGGGTTCTCTGTGATGAAGCAAAGACAGTCGACTTCTGAACCCCTTGAGATAGTGCTGGGTTCGGTAGAGGGACCAGCCTTAGCTTCAGTTCCATCACTAGAGGGAACCATTTGCTCTTGGGCCACTTGGGGGCCACTAGAGCTGCCGTTCCCTGGAAGGATTTCAGCTCGTTAAGGACCTTCAGCAGGAGGTTGGTTGGAAGGAATAGGAAAATCCGGGTCCATTCGTTCCAACCGAGGGACATGGCGTCCGTTGTCTCCGCTAGAGGGTCCTCATATGGGGCTACATATCGAGGTAGATTCTTGTTGTCGCTCGTCGCGAAGAGGTCGATCTGCAGTTTCAGGACTTGTTCCAAGATGGAGAAGAATGAGTCTGCGTCTAGGGACCATTCTGACTCTATCGGATTGAGCCTGAATAGAGCGTCCGCTGTCACCTTGCGGAACCCTTGTAGGTAAATTGCTGATAAGTGCCATCTCTCTAGACAAAGGATGGCTAATATCACATGGTTGATATGGGACGATCTCGAGCCTTGTCGGTTCAGACATCTCCTTATCACTTCACTGTCCAAGATCAGTCTGATGTGGACTGATCTGCGAGGGGAGAGTTTTCCAAACTTCAACAGGACTGCCATGGCCTCCAAAATATTGATGTGAAAGGCCTTGAACAGAGATAACAGAGTCCCTTGGACTTTCCTTTGATGGGAGAGTACTCCCCATCCTTCCGTCAAGGCATCCGTGTGGATGGTCACCGACGGCAGAGGTGGTTGCAAGGGGTCGTTCCTCGTTAGGCTCTTGGCCTTCGACCACGGCTTGAGAAGTGATCATAGTAAGGCCGGTATCTGTCATTTTAGATCTCTTCGAGCGTTTGATGCGTATCTTCTCCAGACTCCTGTAGCACTGGGTCTGTTACTGCTGCGAACTGGAGAGAGCCCAGTACTCTTTCCTGTTGGCGTCTTGAGATCCTGTCGGATTTCAGTAGTCTCTTGACAGACCCTGCGATCTCCCTCCTCATCCCTGAGGGAATGGAGAGGCGATGTGGCCCCAGGTTCCAATGGATTTCCAGTCATTGAAATCTTTGAGCTGGAGAGAGTCGAGACTTTTTGAAGTTGATCTTGCATCCCAGATGCCCCAGGAACTGGATCACTTCTTTGGTCGTTTCGGAAGCTGCCCACACCAGCCAGTCGTCCAGGTATGCTGCTACCTGAACGCCTTCTAGGTGTAGTTGTTGCACGACTGCGTCTGCATGTTTCGTGAAGATCCTTGGGGCTATATTTAGTCCGAAGGGTATAGCTCTGAGAACATACTTTATCTTCTGTAACTTGAATCCTAGGTAGGAGGAGAGGGGGGGGGATTGACTAGAATGTGCCAATAGTCATCTGCCAGGTCTATCGAGACTGTGAACACCCCTTTAAGTAACAGGGTCCTTATGTGTTGAAGGATTAACATCCTGAACTTGCTGTTTTCTATGAACTTGTTGAGTGGCGACAAGTCCAGAATGACTCTGAGTTTGTCTGAGTCCTTGGGAATACAAAACAGCCTTCCCTGAAATTCGATGGACCTTGCTTTCCTTATAACCCATTTGTTCAAGAGCTCTAGGGTATATTCTTCTAATGAGGGGGTGGAGTGCTGGAAGAATTGAAGAAATGATAGTGGACACTTGTTCCGTTTCCATCCTAGTCCAATCTTGATTAGGCTGTGGACCCAAGAATCGAAGGTCCAACGATCCTGAAAATGTTGGAGCTTCCCTCCTACTGGAAGCATCTCCTTGCTTCGATTGTCCGTTGGGTTTACCTCCTCGACCGCGGCCTCCCCTACCTCTTCAGAGATGTCTAGAGGAGCCCCGTCTGGATTCTTTACCTTTCGACCGAAAGGTAGTGGTTTGCCTCTCAAACCCGGGGTTGAACGCTGGTGACTTGGCAACCAGCTTTTGAGGCACACTAGGAAAGTGGTTTGTGTTTGGCCCACCACTTGGGGCACCGCCGTCATGGTGACTGTGAGAAGTTGTTGAGCAGGCCGAGAGGGAAGTCTAGGCTTCTTCGTCTTCTCTTTAGGTTGCGGACCTACATCCGGGGAAGACTTCCTCTTTGAGGAGATGCCCCACTTCTGGAGAAGGTTCCTATTCTCTGTGGCAGCTTTCTCAACTGCCTCTTTGACTACTTTGTTTGGGAAGAGGTCTTTACCCCAGATGTTAGAAGACATCAACTTCCTGGGTTCGTCTTTCACTGTTGCAGCAGCGAACACGAACTCTCTACAGGCTCTCCTAGCCTTCATGAAAGCTTATAGGTCCATTTCTAGGGTGGCCATATGCATTTTGGCCAGGACCATGAGCATCTCTGGGGTACTTCTTTGGCCTGCACACATCTCTATGCAGTTTTGTAGGGATAAGGATGCAGAAAGTCTCTCTTTCGCCTCTTGCTCCTTGCGCGAGAAAGTCAAAAAGTTTAGGGAGATTCTCGCTAAAGTGTCGTCCAGCAATGTCAGCGTCGTTTCCCTACTGAGAAGGTTAGGTGGACTTCCTTCTCTTCCATGGGCAAGGCTAATGACAAGAGGCCTGCACTCCTCTAGTGCAGGGCATGGTTTGCCTGCCTCCACTGCCTTGGCGACAGATTTAAATGCCTCGACGTAAAGGGGAAGGCTATTGAAGCAGGAGCAAGAAAGGTAGGGTGTTTCTTGCTCAAGGCGGACAATTTCGAATTTAAATAGCCCGTCTTTTTTAGGCTACTCGACAAGAGAGTCTGTGCCTTATCGTGGTCGAAAACATGACCTCCTTCGGTTCCGTCTCCTCTTTTGGTGTTGGTTCATGCTTCAGTCGAATGAAGCAATCAGGGTAATCGTTAAAACTTGGCCAAAACTGGATATCGTCTAAGGGGACGGCTCCCATCTTCTCCAAGATGTAGAGTTTACCGTTAGTAATCGGCTCCAGTGCCGGCACAGATGGAAGGAACTGCGACTCAACATCATCATCATCTTCCGGAAGTAGGGTAGACTCCTCCTCGGGATCATCCTTTAGTAGATCCTTTTCAGTGTCCGTAGACACTTCCGACATCCTTTCCTCCTGGTGGATTTCCATGCTTTGCAACACCTCGCTGACATCCGTCTCGATGGCAATCTGGATACGGCAGGTCCGGGTCGTGCTTGGGGCACAACAATTTTACTACACGCTTTCGGGAACAGCAAGCTACACATCCTATCGTTAGGTAGGTATGGTCCCGGAGAGTTCTTCTGGAACCCTCGTACCCACTTGCACAGTTTTTCACGTGCCGCATCCCTCGACTGCGTTGACTTCGAGTTGTTGAAACCTTCGGTCACCAAGTTCCGGCAGATATTGCAGACTTGGGGGTCCCAGAACTGCAGGGTTTCGGTAATGATGGTGCAGAAGATCGCATCGCATTTCATCTGGGGTTCCTCCTGTAAAGAAAGGAAAATTAAATGAGTGTGCGGTTGTTTATCACACATGATAAACAGATTATGCAAAATATTAATATTAATATTTTAAGAATTATAGCTTAGGATAGTAAGCTAGAAAGAAATTAGGAAAGACGCATACTTGTGTATCCTTTCCAGCCAATTGCTATTAAGGTTATAGAGTTTCTTTGATCAGATCAGAAGACGGCAGGATTGCCGCCACTTCCACACAAGAGTGAAACTTTGTTTCAGTATGGGTGCCATCCTAGGCGGCAGAAGAATATCTATTCTTAAGCCTAGGGTCTGCCGAAACAGGACTAGTCTTCTAGACCGCAGGGGAGAAAGTGGCGGCATCATACTTCCACTTCAAGTTCAGCCTAGGGAGGCTTAGCCTCCTATGGTGGCAGAACTAAGCCGGCAGGGGAGTGACTACTCACCCTGCCGCTCGACCACTGGCAGAAAGACTGAATATTCTGAGGTTCTGTCGAAAACCCAAGCCGGCATACTCGCCGGCAAGGGTGGAGACAAGAAACATTAGCCTAGTCAAGCCGGAGTGAACTACTCTATGGCAAGACTAAGATAGGGTTGTCGCCTATGGCGGCACTCAGAGGGAAGGAGGGATTACCCTTAAATCTCCACAGGAGACGAGTATCGAGTTATATAATTAATTCTAGGAGATATACTATCTCCCGTTGAATTGATAAAACGATACACAAGGGTAACCGGGGATAATGAAACTATACAAAAGCGCATAGGCTAGGAAGCCTGGCACAGGGCGAGATTCGGTTACCTAAACCGCCGAAACTCTAACATATACAATCAACATAAGGAAAAAGAAATTTATATGCATAAATAGATCTTTACTAGTATAATTGTGCCTAAATAGCTTTCATAAATTATTAATGCTATTCCAACCGGGAATGTCGTTCTGCTAACTAAATAACACATGTGTCTGCCACTCATATGCAGGAGTAAACACTGGTGACTAGGCAACCAGCTGCTGAGGCACCATCTGGTATGATGGCTGGGGTTGTGCCACCATCTGGGGCACCGCGGTCATGGGAACTGCAGGAAGTTGTTGTTGCTGGTTTTTGACAGGGCGAGAGGACAACCTTGGTCTTTTTGTCTTCCTCTTTGGTTGGGGACCCTCATCCGGGGAAGACTTCCTTTTCGCCGACATGCCCCACTTTTGGAGAAGATTCCTGTCCTTCGTGGCGGCCTTGTCAACTACTTCTTTGACCACTTCACTCGGGAAGAGGTCTTTTCCCTAGATATTAGAGGCTATCAGCTTCCTAGGTTCGTGTTTCACTGCAGCCGAAGCAAACACGAACTCCCTACATGCCCGTCTGGCCTTAACGAAACCATATGTGCTTTGGCCATGACCATGTTCATGTTTGGGGATCTGTTGTCGCTTGCCATTGCCTCCAAGGTAATCTGGAGGGACAGGGATGCGGCAAGTCTTTCCATTGTCTCTTGTTCTCTACGCAAGAGAAAGTCGGACAGCTTAGGGAGGTTTTCACTGAACTGGCGTCCAGCAATATCCGCCTCCAACTTCCCAGCTGAAAAGGTAAGCAGGGCTAGGGATAAGGGTCTACACTCCTCAAGTGTAGGGCAAGGTTTCCCTGCGTCCACTGCCTTCATGACTGCCTTAAACCCTTTTTCCGTAAAGGGAAAGGCTAGCTTAGCTGGAGCAAGAAAAGAAGGGTGTTTCTTGCCAAGGGCTGGCACTTTTGAATTAGTGAAGCCCTTGTCTTTCAGGCTACTTGCCAACAGAGCCTGAGCTTTTCCATGGTCAAGAACTATGACCTCTTTTGGTTCTGTCTCCTCCTTGGACACAGGTTCCGCCTTCAAGCAGACAAAGCAGTCTGGGTAAGACTTGAAGCTGGGCCAAAAGTCAACATCCTCTATGAGGACAGCCCCCAGCTTTTCTGAAATGAAAATCTTCCCATTGGTAATTACCATGTACTCTGCATGCCTCCAAGCGTTCACCTCAGAGCAAGGAGGAAGATCTTTCACATTGAGTCTCTTCTGAGACCCATGGGACGTTGCGAGATGGTCCATCCTTCTCCGCAGTTCAGCGTCCTTTTCTTCGTTCTGCTTACGAAGACTCTCTATCATCGACATGCGACTAGCCAAAGCTTTACCCATGTCGTCCGATGGAGGACCAGAAGACGTAGAGGCTACTGGTTCTGGGGCCGGAACCAACGAAACGGACTCCGATTCAACGTCATCCTCCTCAGTCTCGGGAGCCAGGGTAGACTCCTCTTCTAGACCCTCCGCAAGAAGGTCTTTCTCGGTGTCTTCGGACACCTCCAACATCCTCTCATCTAGGTGGACGTCCTTCATCGCGTCAAGAGACATCCGTATCTACGGAAATCTGGATCTCACATTGAGGCTAGGGTATAAAGGCATCCGCAGTCGCCTTAGGGAACAGATAGGCACGCATCCGTTCATTCGGAAGGTATGGCCCCGTGGCATTTATCTGAAAGCCACAAAGCCATCCGCGCAGCTTACTCCGTGCTGCATCCCTTGACTCCGCTGTCTTGGGTCATCAAGAGCCTCAATAATCAAGGCTTTGCAAACATTGCAGTCCTGGGGGTCCCAGTACTGCAGAGGTCTCTTGGAGATGGAGCAGAGAGAGTGAGCCCTGCACTCTACATGGCCACAGAAGTCCTTGCTCCTTACGTTGCAAAAGACTCTCAGGCACTTAGGGTGGTCCTCCTGTAAAGAGAGGAAAACTAAATGAGTATGCGGTAGTTCATCTCACCTGATAAACTATATAAATATTATTATTAATATTTTTGCATATCTATTGCATATAGCTTAGGATAGACAAGCTAGAAAAGAATTAGGAAAGACACATACTTGTGTTTCCTGTCCAGCCAATTGCTGCGACCTTCCCCAAAATTAAAACCTAGAGCTTTCCTATTCAGGAAACCCAATGGAAGAATTCTAACCTGTAAGGATAGATAAGTGTAACTTAACACTGACTTTCCAAAGGTTTTAACAATGAGGGTAAATTGTAACTGATCATCTATCAGTATGTGAAAAGAAATCTTTTCTTTCCATATATAATTGGTCTCAACAGTAAACTGTGCATGGATACACAGGGTATGTTGGAAAATAACTACTGTATAATTTATACAATAGTTTTCTGTCTGCAGTATGATCTATACTGCAAATATACTGGCTACTGTATAATCATATACTGTAGTTTTAGCCGGCATGTTGCTGGCAAGGCTAGCACCTGGTGGCACAGAAGACGCCGGCTGGGGTAGTGGCCGGCAGCATCAACCCGGCTAGGTTAATCCTGCCTGCGTCTCGCCGGCTGGGGTAGTGTCGGCGCACTGGTCCAGGCAGCGCCTTGCCGGCTGGGGTAGTGGCCGGCAGCATCAATCCGGCCGGCAACTGTCGGCTAGGTTAGTCATGACGCTGGCTGTTGGCGCACTGGTCCAGCGGGTGCCTTGCCGGCTGAGGTAGTGGCCGGCAGCATCATAGGTTAGTACCTGGCGGCACTAGCCGATAGAGAGAGAGAAAGCAAGGAGTGAAGGGTACCTTATTAAATGTGTATTAACAGTAAATAAGGGTGTAAGTACTCAGTCTTACTGCCTTCCTCCAGAATGAGGGTTCAAATGGACGGGGAGAATATATCATTCAGGTTTCCACCCAAACACAAACCATTGCCAGTCTCTGCCGGCCACTGGTATGTGGATGGCAGTTCAAGAGAGAACTGAAGAACACTCGACTGTTTGGGGGTCTCCCACCGGCAGCCGGCCCAGCCGGCACAGCTTTTCCCGGAGCCTAGCGTCCATAAAGGTAGGCTGAGCGACTAAGCCGATGCATGTACAAGCCCTGGCCAGCCCCACAACCCACTGGCAAGCGGTGAGATTGTAGCACGACGGCCAAAGGGTTGCGATGGCTAGGCCATCACTAAAGGAAAGAGGGGGGAGGGAAAAGGGTCCTGTATGAGGTGTGGAAGGAACCGGCAGGGTTGCCGGTCCTACCACACCCCTAAGAGACTATGTTTCAGTATCGGCGCCATCCTAGGCGGCAGGAGTATAGCTATTCTCCAGCCTAGGGTCTGCCAATACAGTTAAGGGGACAGCAGCAAACTTTTCGCCTCCTCTCAACAAGGGAGAAACAGAGTTCCAGTGCCGGCGCCATCCTAGGCGGCAGAAGAATGTCTATTCTTCACACTAGGGTCTGCGAGCACAGGACTAGTTTACTAGACTGCAAGGAGATGGTAGCGGCATCATAAAACCGGCCTAGGGAGGTCTAGCCTCCTATGCCGGCAGCCTAGTCCAGCAAGGGAAGGACTATTCACCCTGCCAGCCGGCTGCCGGCAAAAGACCATATACTCTGAGGTTCTGACCGAAACCCAAAGCTTGCTATCTGCCGGCCAAGGGAAGAGACAGAAAACCCTAGCCTAGTCATGCTTGAGTGTCTACTCAAAGCAAGACCAACTAGGGTTGTAGCCTAACGCTACCTTCAGAGGGAAGGAGGGATTACCCTTAAATCTCCACTGGAGACGAGTCTCGGTTTATAAAATAATTCTAGGAAATATCTATCTCCACCTGAATTGATAAAACGATACACGAGGGTAACCGGGGAACATATATGAAAGTATACTAAAGTCACTAGGCTAGTAGCCTAGCGGCCGGTGAGAATCAACTACCTTAATCGCCGAAACACTCTCGTATACGATCTCAGAAGAGGAATATATATATGCAATCAATGTATCTTACACGTAGAAATTGCCTAAATAGCTTCATTTAATTGTTATTACACTAAGAATGTATATTGTATCATGTATGAAAGTAAACTAAAACCCATAGGCTAGGAAGTCTAGCGCAAGCAAGGTTCGGTTACCTAAATCGCCGAAACTATCAAGAATACAATCAGCATAACATAATTAACTCCTAGCAATGAAGACTGAATAGCTTCAAGATATTCATGCTATTGATACCAGGAAAGTCGTTCAGGCTAACTAAATAACTCATGCGTAATGAACGACAGCGCCCATGACGCCTCCAGTTAAGGCAAAGCTCTCTCACTTAAATTAACCTAATTTCACTGTGAGGCAAGAGCTAAAATTTATACAATGTAAAGACCAAATACTCAACTTTACAGAGCCAGAAGAGGCTGCAGATTGCATAAATCCAAAAAGTAGAGCGTACACGAAAGAGCAACAGAGAAAATCACCGAGCTATAGCGCTACACTTATAGGAATGAACATGGCGGCGACGTACAGCGCCATTTGGATACTCAAAGTAGTAAGGAAGAAAGGGTAACCTTGATATCGGCTCCCCTTCAAAATTTGCCACTTTCCCCCTCAAAGCGAAAACGCTATTCGGGGTGAAGATTGCTATGTGTCGTATCGAGATTTACGTCCCCTGATATATGCGATATCCTTAGGAGAAATTTTAAGGATATTCGCACCAAGAGTTAGATTTCTGGAGACCTAAAGGTAAATTCTTTGGGAATATCACTGTAGTCAAATATACCCTAGGAAGCTACTTATAGGAACCTTCCATCAGGACAACATGGCCTGAGCCCAAAAAGTATCAATTATATTCATTGTTTGTAAGTATACAATAATATGACGTTTACTTAGGTAAATAAGCAAGAGAACTCTGGCTATTTTTATTGTACTAATTGTGGGGCGAAATAAGACGCAATTACACTTTAATAGACATTTATTTACGATAAATGAATAAAAATAGAAAAACAAGTGTAATATATATTACGGGAATTATACATACAAGTTTAAACAGAAAAATTTTCTAACTGAAAGGAAAGAAATGATTAGTGCCACTATGAAATTTGAAAATTTCATAAAATTTTCCAATTTAATTTTCTGTAAACATATATTATCAACAGACAAGTACACACGGCACAAGTGTCCTCTGTATAATTCTACACCTGAAATTTTGAACAGTCTTTAGTGTCACCATGGTGACACCCACTTAAAAGGTATTGCACTGGAAGGTGTCAACACCTTTTCACCCTAATTGATAGTCCCAATCAAATCACTGTTCATCACAGTACTAGACGACAGGTTTTAATACACTACCTGCCGCCACCACATAATGCTTCAGTTCATGCACTTGCTTCGCATAACGTTTGTAGAACACTCTGGATGACTTCCATCCAGTATATGAGCGAAGACGCTCAAAATACATACACTGAAAAAAGTTCAGTCATGAAGCAACTTTCCTTGGATCATGACCTGCGGGTATACTGTCAGGATCCACTCTGCGAATGAAGTAGGTGAGCTTCTCCCTCAGTTGTTTTAGGAATAAGTTTGAACCTGAAGTTTCTCCTTTAAAGAGCTGTTCTCCCCTGAAGTCTGAAGTTCTTAGAAGATAAACCTTTAGACATACTACTGGACACAGAGAGACATCTTCCTTCAGAGGGCAGATTCTCCAGGGACCCCATCTCTTAGTGGGTAGCTCGTTTTTGGCAAGAAAGGTTGAATCAGGAAAAAGTTTCAGTTCTCCCACTTCTGTGAACTGAATATGGCCCTCGTTTCTGGATAGGGCCACTATTTCACTAACTCTTGCCCCTGAGGCTATAGCGAACAGGAAAATAACTTTTTGGGTTAGATCCTTAAGAGAACAATCTCCATTGTTCACAGTTGAAGCATAATGTAGGACCTTGTCCAAGGACCATGAAATGGACTTCGGAGGAGCTGCAGGCCTAAGTCTAGCACATGCCTTCGGGATCTTGTTAAAGATTTCGTTCATCAGGCCCACTTGGAAGGCATATAGAAGAGGTCTAGTCAGGGCCTACTTACACGTAGTTATCATGTTGGCTGCCAGACCTTGTTCATGAAGGTGGATAAAGAAGGACAGACAAAGGTCTATTGAAATTTCTTTCGGTCCTTTTGCTTTAACGAAAGCAACCCACTTTTTCCAAGACGATTCATATTGTCTTCTAGATGACTTGGACTTTTATTCTTCTAAGAAGTCTATACTACCTTTTGAGATCCCAAATCTTTTCTTAACCGCTAAGGCGAGAAAATCATGAGATGAAGGTTTTGGGTTCTCTGTGATGAAGCAAAGACAGTCGACTTCTGAACCCGTTGAGATAGTGCTGGGTTCGGTAGAGGGACCAGCCTCAGCTTTAGTTCCATTACCAGAGGAAACCAGTTGCTCTTGGGTCACTTGGGAGCCACTAGAGCTGCCGTTCCTCGGAAGGATCTCAGCCTGTTGAGGACCTTCAGCAGGAGATTGGTCAGAGGGAACAGGTAAATCCAGGTCCATTTGTTCCAATCGAGGGACATGGCGTCCGTCGCCTCCGCTAGAGGGTCCTCGTATGGGGTATTGAGGTAGTTTCTTGTTGTCGGTCATCGCGAAGAGGTCGATCTGCAGTTCCGAGACTTGTTGCAAGATTAAGGAGAATGAGTCTGCGTCTAGGGACCATTCTGACTCTATCGGCTTGAGCCTGGATAGAGCGTCCGCTGTCAAATTGCGGAACCCTTGAAGGTGAACAGCTGATAAGTGCCTTCTCTTCTTTTCCGCCCGACGAAAGATGGCCAATATCACATAGTTGATATGGGGCGATTTCGAGCCTTGTCGGTTCAGACATCTCATTATCACTTTGCTGTCCAAGATCAGCCTGATGTGGGCTGATCTGCGAGGGAAGAGTTTTTTCAACGTCAAGAGGACTGCCATGGCCTCCAAAATGTTGATGTGAAAGGTCTTGAACAGAGAAGACCAAGTCCCTTGGACTTTCCTTTGATGGGAGTGACCTCCCCATCCTTCCGTCAAGGCATCCGTGTGAATGGTTACCGATGGTGGAGGAGGTTGTAAGGGTAGAGTCTTCGATAGGTTCTTGGCCTTCGACCATAGCTTAAGAAGTGATTGTAGTAAGGTCGGTATCGGTCTTTTTAGATCTCTTCGAGCGTTTGATGCGCATCTTCTCCAGACTCCTGACGCATCTTTCAGCTGTGCTCTTAGCACTGGGTCTGTTACTGCTGCGAACTGGAGAGAGTCCAGTACTCTTTCCTGTTGGCGTCTTGAGAGCCTTTCAGATTTCAGTAGTCTCTTGACAGACCCCGCAATCTCTCTCCTCTTCCCTGGGGGAATGGAGAGGCGGTGTGACTTCAAGTTCCAATGGATTCCCAGCCATTGAAACTCTTGAGCTGGAGAGAGTCGAGATTACTTGAAGTTGATCTTGAATCCCAGATGTTCCAGGAACCGGATCACTTTCTTGGATGTTTGCAGACAAGCTGTCCTGGATACTACCCACACCAGCCAGCCGTCCAGGTACGCTGCTATCTGAACACCTTCTAGGCGTAGTTATTGAACGACTGCGTCTGCAAGTTTCGGGAAGATCCTTGGGGCTATGTATAGTCCGAAGGGCATGGCTCTGAAGACGTACTTTTTCTTCTGTAGCTTGGATCCTAGGTAGGAGGAGAGGGGGCGGTTGACTGGAATATGCCAGTAAGCATCTGCCAGGTCTATTGAGACTGTAACAAGGTCCTTATGTGCTGAAGGGTTAATATCCTGAACTTGCTGTTCTTGATGAACTTGTTGAGTGGCGACAAGTCCAGAATGACTCCGAGTTTGTCCGAGTCCTTCTTGGGAACACAAAAAAGCCTTCCCTGGAATTTGATGGACTTTGCCCTCCTTATTACCTGTTTGCTAAATAGTTCTAGGGTATATTCTTCCAATGAGGGGGTGGAGTGTTGGAAGAAAATGATGGTGGAGGCTTGCTCCAGCTCCATCCAAGTCCATTCTTGATTAGGCTGTGGGCCCAAGGATCGAAGGTCCAACGATCCTGAAATTGTTGGAGCCTTCCTCCTACCTGAAGCACCTCATTGCTTCGGTTGTCCGGAGGATTTACTTCCCTGACCATGTCCTCCCTTACCTCGTGAGGGGTGTCTTGAGGAGCCCCATCTGGAGCCTCTACCTTTGGGATGAAAGGTAGTGGTTTGTCTCTCGAACCCGGGGTTAAATGCTGGTGACTGGGCAACCAGCAGTTCAGTCACCAGCTGTTGAGGCACCACCTGGAATGTGGTTTGTGGTTGGGCAACCACTTGGGGCACCGCGGTCATGGTGATTGTGATTGTGAGATGTTGTTGTTGGGCAGGCCGAGAGGGTAGTCTGGGTCTCTTGGTCTTCCTTTTAGGTTGGGGACCCACATCCGAGGAAGATTTACGTTTGGATGACATGCCCCACTCCTGGAGAAGTTTCCTATTCTCCGTGGTCGCTCTTTCAACTACCTCCTTGACCAATTCATTTGGGAAGAGGTCTTTACCCCAGATATTGGAAGCTATCAGCTTCCTGGGTTTGTGTTTCACTGTTGCGGCAGCAAACATGAACTCTCTACAGGCTCTCCTAGCTTTCATAAAGGCGTACATGTCCTTTACTAAGGTGGCCAAGTGAATTTTGGCCATGACCATGTTCAAGTTTGGGGTTCTCTTCTGGCCTGCACACATCTTCATGCAGTTCTATAGGGAAAGGGATACCGCCAGTCTCTCCTTCGTCTCTTGCTCCCTACGCAAGAGAAAGTCTGACAGTTACGGGAGATTCTCGCTGAACTGTTGTCCCGCGATATCTGTATCCAACATCCCTACTGATAAGGCTAGGTGGACTTCTTTCCATTCCTTATCCTCCATGGGCAGGGCTAACGACAGAGGTCTACACTCTTCTGGTGTAGGGCATGGTTTGCCTGCCTCCACTGCCTTGGCAACGGCTTTAAAAGCCTTCGACGTAAAGGGAAAGGCTATTGAAGCAGGAGCAAGAAAGGTAGGATGCTTCTTGCTCAAGGCGGACACTTTCGAGTTCGTGTAGCCCACCTTGTTCAGGCTACTCGACAAGAGAGCCTGTGCCTTATCGTAGTCGAATACCATGACCTCCTTGGGTTCCGTCTCCTCTTTCGACGCTGGCTCCTGCTTCAGTCAGATGAAGCAGTCTGGGTAAGCATTAAAGCTTGGCCAGAACTGAATGTCATTTCGGGGGATGGATCCCATCTTCTCCGATATGTAGAGTTTGCCGTTGGTGATAGGCATAAACTCCACATACCTCCAGGGATTGGTTTCAGAGCAGGATGGGAGGTCTTGGACTCTGGTTCGTTTGTATGACCCTCGGGAGGCGGAGAGTTGAGCTTCCCGGAGCTCTTTCTCGAGTTTCGCTTCCCTAGCTTTGCCTTGCTTGCGAATGCTCTCCATTAAGGCCGTAAGATGGACCTGTGCCTGGCTCATGTCGCCTGATAGAGGGGCAGAAGAGGAAGATGTTGAGGGTAACGGCTCCGGTGCCGGCACAGACGGAAGGGACTCCGACTCGACATCATCATCTTCATCCGGAGGTAGAGTAGACTCCTCCTCGGGATCATCCTTCAGTAGATCCTTTTCAGTGTCCGTGGACACTTCAGACATCCTTTCCTCCTGGTGGATGTCCATACCTTGCAACGCCTCACTGACATCCGTCAATGGCAATCTGGACGCAGGGAGGTCTGGGTCGTGCTTGGTGTACGACAGCTTCGCTACCCACTTTTGGGAACAGCAAGTCGCGCATCCTTTCATTAGGCAGGTACGGTCCCGCAGAGTTCTTCTGGAACCCTCGTATCCATCTGCGCAGCTTTGCTCGTGCTGCATCCCTCGACTCCGTTGACTTGGGGTCGTCGAAACCTTCAATCACCAAGGTCCGGCAGGTGTTGCAGTCTTGGGGGTCCCAGTACCGCAGGGTTTCGGTAGTCATGATGCAGGGGGCATGAGACCTGCACGCTTTGTGACCACAGAAGTCCCTACTCCTGTGGTTGCAGAAGATGACATCACACTTCATTTGGTCCTCCTGTAAAGGAAGGAAAATTAAATGTATGCAGTTGTTTATCTCACATGATAAGAAAATTATGCAAAATATTAATATTAATATTTTAACCATTATAGCTTAGGATAGTTAAGCTAGAAGGGAAATAGGAAAGACACATACTTGTGTTTCCTGTCCAGCCAATTGCTGTGACCTCCCCCAAAATTAAAGCTACAGAGTTTCCATATCCAGGCAAACTCAAAGAGAAGGGTTCTAACTCTAGGGATAGAATAAGTGTATACTAACACTGACCCTTCTTAAGTTCTTTAATATTGTGGGCTAAGTTGTTAACTGATTAACTATCAGTGTATTGAAGGAAATCTTTTCTTTCAATATAGGATTGATCTCAACAATAGACTGTGCAAGGATACACAAGGTATGTTGGGAAATAACTACTGTATAATATATACTGTACTATAGTTTTCTGTCCGGAGTATATACTATACTGCAAATATACTGGCTACTGTATAATCACATACTGTAGTTCAGCCGGCATGTTGCCGGCTAGGCTAGCACCTGGCGGCACGCTCCGCAGGTTAGTACCAGACGGCACCGGCCAGTCGGCATGCTGCAGGCTAGGTTAGTACCTGGCGGCACTAGCTGCGAAGGGCTGCTTATTAAAATGTATGTTTACAATAAATAAGGGTGTAATTACTTAATCTTACTGCCTTCCTCCAGAATGAGGGTTCAAATGGAAGGGAAGAAGGCGTCATTAAAGCTTCCATGCAGCCACAAGATCCGTTGCCGGTCGCTGCCGGCTTCAAGGATGTGGATGGCAATCCAAGGGCGGACTGAAGAACACTCGACAGTTGAGGGGTCTCCCACCGGCAGCTGTCACAGCTGGCACAACCTTTCCCGGAGCCTTGCGTCCATAAGGGAAAAACTGAGTGACTATACAGCTGCTTATGTAAAAGCCCGGCCGGCACCACAATCTACCCGGCAAGCGGTGAGATTGTAGGACGACGGCCACAAGATTGCGATAGCTAGGCCATCGCTAAAGAACAGAGAGGGGCAGGGAAAAGGGTCCTGTATCAAGTGTGGAAGAAGGCGGCAAGATTGCCGCCACTTCCACACAAGGGAGAAACTTTGTTTCAGTATCGGCGCCATCCAAGGCGGCAGAAGAATAACTATTCTTCAGCCTAGGATCTGCCGAAACAGGACTAGTCTTCTAGACCGCAGGGGAGAAGGTGGCGCCATCATACTACAACTTCAGGTGTGGCCTAGGGAGGTTTAGCCTTCTATACTGACAGCTGTAATCCGGCAGGGGAGTGACTACTCGCCCTGCTGCTCAGCCGCCGGCAGAGAGACTGATAAGGCTAGGTGGACTTCTTTCCATTCCTTATCCTCCGTGGGCAGGGCTAACGACAGAGGTCTACACTCTTCTGGTGTAGGGCATGGTTTGCCTGCCTCCACTGCCTTGGCAACGGCTTTAAAAGCCTTCGACGTAAAGGGAAAGGCTATTGAAGCAGGAGCAAGAAAGGTAGGATGCTTCTTGCTCAAGGCGGACACTTTCGAGTTCGTGTAGCCCACCTTGTTCTGGCTACTCGACAAGAGAGCCTGTGCCTTATCGTAGTCGAATACCATGACCTCCTTGGGTTCTGTCTCCTCTTTCGAAGCTGGCTCCTGCTTCAGTCGGATGAAGCAGTCTGGGTAAGCATTAAAGCTTGGCCAGAACTGAATGTCATTTAGGGGGACGGATCCCATCTTCTCCGATATGTAGAGTTTGCCGTTGGTGATAGGCATAAACTCTGCATACCTCCATGGCTTGGTTTCAGAGCAGGAAGGGAGGTCTTGGACTCTGGGTCGCTTGTATGACCCTCGGGAGGCGGAGAGTTGAGCTTCCCGGAGCTCTTTCTTGAGTTTTGCTTCCCTAGCTTTGCCTTGCTTGCAAATGCTCTCCATTAGGGCCGTAAGATGGACCTGTGCCTGGCTCATGTCGCCTGATAGAGGGGCAGAAGAGGAAGATGTTGAGGGTAACGGCTCTGGTGCCGGCACAGACGGAAGGGACTCCGACTCGACATCATCATCTTCATCCGGAGGTAGAGTAGACTCCTCCTCGAGATCATCCTTCAGTAGATCCTTTTCAGTGTCCGTGGACACTTCAGACATCCTTTCCTCCTGGTGGATGTCCATACCTTGCAACGCCTCACTGACATCCGTCACAATGGCAATCTGGACGCAGGGAGGTCTGGGTCGTGCTTGGTGTACGACAGCTTCGCTACCCGCTTTTGGGAACAGCAAGTCGCGCATCCTTTCATCAGGCAGGTAGGGTCCCGCAGAGTTCTTCTGGAACCTTCGTATCCATCTGCGCAGCTTTGCTCGTGCTGCATCCCTCGACTCCGTTGACTTGGGGTCGTCGAAACCTTCAATCACCAAGTTCCGGCAGATGTTGCAGTCTTGGGGGTCCCAGTACCGCAGGGTTTCGGTAGTCATGATGCAGGGGGCATGAGACCTGCATGCTTTGTGACCACAGAAGTCCCTACTCCTGTGGTTGCAGAAGATGACATCGCACTTCATTTGGTCCTCCTGTAAAGAAAGGAAAATTAAATGTATGCAGTTGTTTATCTCACATAAGAAAATTATGCAAAATATTAATATAAATATTTTAACCATTATAGCTTAGGATAGTTAAGCTAGAAGGGAAATAGGAAAGACACATACTTGTGTTTCCTGTCCAGCCAATTGCTGTGACCTCCCCCAAAATTAAAGCTACAGAGTTTCCATATCCAGGCAAACTCAAAGAGAAGGGTTCTAACCTCTAGGGATAGAATAAGTGTATACTAACACTGACCCTTCTTAAGTTCTTTAATATTGTGGGCTAAGTTGTTAACTGATTAACTATCAGTGTATTGAAGGAAATCTTTTTTTTCAATATAGGATTGATCTCAACAATAGACTGTGCAAGGATACACAAGGTATGCTGGAAAATAACTACTGTATAATTTATACTATAGTTTTCTGTCCGGAATATATACTATACTGCAAATATACTGGCTACTGTATAATCACATACTGTAGTTCAGCCGGCATGCTGCCGGCTAGGCTAGCACCTGGCGGCATGCTCTGGCCGGTTAGTACCTGGCGGCACCAGTCCGTTAGTACCTGACGGCACCGGCCAGTCGGCATGCTGCAGGCTGGGTTAGTACCTGTCGGCACTAGCTGTGAAGGGCTGCCTTATTAAAATGTATGTTTACAATAAATAAGGGTGTAATTACTTAATCTTACTGCCTTCCTCCAAAATGAGGGTTCAAATGGAAGGGGAGAAGGCGTCATTAAAGCTTCCATGCAGACACAAGATCCGTTGCCGGTCGCTGCCGGCTTCAAGGATGTGGATGGCAATCCAAGGGTGGACTGAAGAACACTCGACAGTTGAGGGGTCTCCCACCCGCAGCTGTCACAGCTGGCACAACCTTTCCCGGAGCCTTGCGTCCATAAGGGAAAAACTGAGTGACTATACAGCTGCTTATGTAAGAGCCCGGCCGGCACCACAATCTACCCGGCAAGCGGTGATATTGTAGGACGACGGCCACAAGATTGCGATAGCTAGGCCATCGCTAAAGAACAGAGAGGGGCAGGGAAAAGGGTCCTGTATCAAGTGTGGAAGAAGGCGGCAAGATGGGTCCTGTATCAAGTGTGGAAGAAGGCGGCAAGATTGCCGCCACTTCCACACAAGGGAGAAACTTTGTTTCAGTATCGGCGCCATCCTAGTGTTTAGTGTTTCTTCGTGGTAAAGAGGTTAGTAAGTTCTTTCTAGTAATGATATGTTAGTATCGGCGCCATCCTAGACGGCAGAAGAATAACTATTCTTCAGCCTAGGGTCTTCCGAAACAGGACTAGTCTTCTAGACCGCAGGGGAGAAGGTGGCGCCATCATACTACAACTTCAGGTGTGGCCTAGGGAGGTTTAGCCTTCTATACTGTCAGCTGTAATCCGGCAGGGGAGTGACTATTCGCCCTGCTGCTCAGCCGCCGGCAGAGAGATTGAATACTCTGAGGTTCTGTCGAAAACCAAAGCCGGGATACTCGCCGGCAAGGGTGGGAGACAGAAAAACCCTAGCCTAGTCAAGCCGGAGTGAACTAATCTATGGCAAGAACAGATAGGGTTGTCGCCTATGGCGGTACTCAGAGGGAAGGAGGGATTACTCTTAAATCTCCACAGGAGACGAGTATCGAGTTATATAGCTTATTCTAGGAGATATACTCTCTCCCGTTGAATTGATAAAACGATACACGAGGGTAAACAGGCATAGTGTATGAAAGTATACTAAAGCGCAGAGGCTAGGTAGCCTAGCGCGGGGCGAGATCTCGGTTACCTAAATCACCGAAACTAACGTATACGATCGACATAGGGAAGAGGAAATTGTATGCATAAATATATCTTTACTAGTATAATTGTGCTTAAATAGCTTTCATAATTCATTAATGCTATTACAACCGGGAATGTCGTTCTGCTAACTAAATAACGCATGCATAAGGAACGACAGCGCCCATGGCGCCTCCAGTGACCGGCCAAGCTCCATAACACAATAAATTACTCTAATTTCTCTGTGAAGCAAGAGCTAAAAATTATACACTGTATATAATAAATACTCAACTTTCCGGAGGCAGAAGAAGCTGGAGATTGCATAATTAATCCTCACAATGACGTTCACAAACGTTATATCTACAGGGAAAACCACCGTGCGAAATCGCTGCAGAAATAGGAATGAGCTCCATCTTGGATACTCGTAATAGTACGGGAGGAAGGGTAACCTTGATAACGGCTCCCCTTCTGTTTTACGCCACTCTTCCCCCTCGAAATGAAAAAGCTATTCGGGGTGAAGATTGCTGTGTCATATAAAGATATACAGTATGTCCCTGATATTATGCGATATCCTCAAGAAAAATCTTAAGGATATTCGTGCCCGGAGTTAAAATTCTGGAGACCTAAAGGTCAATTCCCTGGGAATATCACTGTAGCCAAATATCCCTTAGAAAGCTACCAATGGGAACCTTCCATAAGGACGACATGGCTTGAGCCCAAAAATACATCTGTATGCACAATCTTCACTTGTATAATTCGCCTAACTAGCTAATATTATAGCTAAATATCTGGAAATTTTGCCCTACTGACTAAATAAAACGCAATAATAATCGGCGACAGCGGTCGTGATATGGTCGCCTCCGGTTCATGGCAACGCTCAACCAAACACACTAAATTATTGAAATTTAACTATGAAAAGGGAGCTTAAAATGGAGATTGCATGATTAATACTCCGATAACTTGCATCAAAACACCAGGAAAACGTTGGGAGAACACCTAGCTTATAAGGCTACAAGTACAGGAATGGTGGCTGGTAGTAGTACGGACAGGAGGTCCACCATGTATCTAGAATGGCACCCCCTTCCTTTCGCCACTCTTCCCCCTTACATCAAAAAGTTAAATGTATTCAGGGTTAAGATTGCTATGTGTCGTATCTAAAAAATATGTCCCGTGATACCTTGCGATATACGTAATTGGATACTCGCGCCAGGAGTTAGAATCCTGGAAACCTTCGGTTTAATTCTCTGGGAGTATTACAGTAGCAAATGTCCCTTAGAAAGCTACCTAAAGGAACCTTCCATCAGGACGACATAGCCGAGCCCAACAATAGTACATTATCCGGTCCATCTTGTAGATTATTCCCTTTAGATCTGGAAGGCTGGAACCCATCTGGCATTGACTACCAGACTCTCAATGGCTTTTAATCTCGATAGCTGCCATATCTTGGTCTAAGCACTTTTGTTCCATTATTCCAGAAAAAAAAGAATCTTCTCCAAGGGAAACAACATACTAAAAGAAGTTACAATTGTTTCTTCTGCATTCCTTCACCTGACAAAGAAACAGTACAAATGAATCTTTGTCAAAGATCACTGAATAAAACAACAAATGTTACTCCTTCCCTCTGTGAGTCCATCTTATTGATTATTCCCTCTGGATATGGAAGGCTGAAATTGACCCGGCATTGACTGCCAGTCGCTCAATGGCTCTTAATCCCCATAGTTACCATACCTTAGTCCAAGCACTTCTGTTCCACTATTCTAGTACAAAGGAATCTTCTCCAAAGGACACAACATACTAGAAGTAGTGACACTTCTTTTTTCTGCATCCGTTCACCTGAAAAAGAAACAGTACAAGTGAATCTTTGTCAAGGATCACTGTATACAACAACAAATGTTACTTCCCTCTGCTGAGTCCATCTTACTGATTATTCCCTTTGGATATGGAAGGCTGAAATCCACCTGGCATTGACTGCCAGTCACTCAATGGCTCTTAATCCCCATAGTTACCATACCTTAGTCCAAGCACTTCTGTTCCACTATTCCAGTACAAAGGAATCTTCTCCAAGGGACAAATCATATTAGAGTAAGTCACACTTGTATTTTCTACATCTATTCACCTGACAAAGAAACAGTACAAGTGAATCTTTATCAAGGAACACTGTATATAACAACATGTGTTACTTCTTCCCTCTGCTGAGTCCATTTTGTAAATTATTCCCTTTAGATCTGGAAGGCTGGAATCCACTTGGCATAAACTGCCAGTCTCTCAATGGCTCCTCATCTCGATAGCTGCCTTACCTTGGTCTAAGAACTTCAGTTCCATTACTCCAGTTCAAAGGAATTTTCTCCAAAGGACACAACATACCAGAAGAAGACAGACTAGTTTCTTCCGCATTGGTTCACCTGAAAAAGTAACAGTACATGTGAATCGTTGTTAAGGATCACTGTATACAACAACCAATGTTACTTCTTCCCTCTGCTGAGTCCATCTTGTAGATTATTCCCTATAGACCTGGAAGGCTGGAATCCCCCTGGCATTAACTGCCAGTCTCTCAATAAGTGTTACTTTTCCCTCTGCTGAGTCCATCTTGTAGATTATTCCCTTTGGATCTGGAATGCTGGAATCCACTTGGCATTAACCTCCAGTCACTCAATGGCTATTAATCTCAAAAGCTGTCATACCTTAGTCCAAGCACTTCTGTTCCATTATTCCAGTACAAAGGAATCTTTTCCAAGGGATACAACATACTAGAAGTAGTCACACTTGTTTCTACTGGATCCATTCACCTGACAAAGAAAGTGTACAAGTGAATCTTTGTCAAGGAACACTGTATATAACAAGTGTTACTTCTTCCCTCTGCTGAGTCCATCTTGTAGATTATTCCCTTTAGATCTGGAAGGATGGAATCCACTTGATACTCACTGCCAGTCTCTCAATGGCTCTTAATCTGGATAGTTGCCATGCTGTTCCCTTATTCCAGTACAAAGGAATCTTTTCCAAGGGACACAACATACTAGAAGAAGTCACACTTGATTCTTCTGCATTCATTAACCTGACAAAGAAACAGAAAAAGTGATTCTTTGTCGAGGAATAATGAATACAACACCAAGTATTCCTTCTTCCCTCTGCTGAGTCCATCTTGTAGATTATTCCCTTTAGATCTGGAAGGCTGCAATCCATTTGGCATTCACTGTCAGTCTCTAAATGCCTCTTAATCTCTATAGTTGCCATACCTTAGTCCAAGCACTTCTGTTCCATTATTCCAGTACAAAAGGATCTTTTCCAAGGGACACAGCATACTAAAAGAAGCCACACATTTCTTAAGCATCCGTTCACAGGACAATGAATCAGTACAAGTAGAGGGTTATAAACATTGAGTTATATACATTGTTCATCATTTATTCTTAATATGTTTTATGTTCATTTGAGTTATATACATTGTTCATCATTTATTCTTAATATGTTTTATGTTCATTTAAGATTGACCGTGGTCATTGTTCAATTATAAAGACATTTGAATAAATGGACCAAGCTCTTATTTATGACCACGGCAGAGATGGATTCAGGATAACAGATATTGTGAATGACTAAATCCTAAGAACTAATCAAAATGCCAGCAGTAGGATGTCCAATACCTGGCTGTGATTACGTCACAGACGACCTTGAGGCCGCCATCGTAGCTGCACTCATAACTGCTCACTGCACCACACATGCTCCCGGACAAGCTGCCAAAGTAGAAAGAGTTAAAAGACCCACAATTTCGACAGCGGGAACAAGTGAAGAATGGGCATATTTTCAATCACGATGGTCTGACTATGTAGACGCAACTAAAATTGAGGGCCGTGATCGCGTGGTACAGCTTCTAGAATGCTGCGAAGAACAACTTCGAAAAGAGTTAACACGATCAGCTGGTGGCAGTCTTACTAACAAGACTGAAGTAGAAGTGATGGGAGCAATAAGAAAACTGGCAGTTCGAGAGGAAAACACCATGGTAGCTCGAGTGACTCTACACAACATGCGTCAAGACCATGATGAGCCTGTACGCCGTTTCTGTGCACGACTTATAGGACAGGCTAGTGCTTGCAAATTCCTAATAAAATGTCCAGGATGCAACGTTGAGGTAAATTATACTGACACAATAGTGAGAGATATATTAGCACGCGGCATATGTGACCCTGAAATACAATTAGATCTACTTGGTGATAAGAATCAGGACATGTCATTAGAAGAAGTTGCACAGTTTGTCGAAGCTAAAGAATCTGGTAAACGATCTGCCTCCCGACTATTAGACTCTCATGAGGTCCAAGCAGCAGCCAGTAGTTCATACAGAAAGGCAAAACAAACCGCTGTCAAAGATAAAAACGAAGTTTGCTCATACTGTGGCAAGAAAGGACATGGTAAAAACACTCCTGCACGTGCAAGAAAATCAGAATGTCTAGCTTACGGTCATAGATGTGAACACTGCAACCGAGAAAATCACTTCGAGAGTGTTTGCCGTAGTAAGGGCAAACCAAAAGTGAAACCCAGTGCTCACAATGCCAATGACTACGAGAATGCGGTGTTCAACACCTTTTGCAGCGTATCATCAATCTCTAAACAACACACTGACAAGACATTGGCTTTGGACCACCATCTGTATGACAACTTATCTGATACTTGGATAAAGAGACCTTCCAAATCTCAGCCTTTCATAAATCTGACAATCAGAACATCACCTGAGGATTACGAAGCCTTTGGTTTCCACCTTCAAGCTGGTACACATGCTGTTCGTATATCTGCAATGGCAGACACTGGATGCCAAAGCTGTCTCGCAGGTATCAAAGTCATCCACAAACTTGGCCTCAAGCAAAGTGACCTCATTCCTGTAACTATGAAAATGCACGCTGCAAACAACAGAGGCATTAAAATCCTCGGTGCCACAATCCTTTGTATCTCAGGAACAGATGAGCAGGGGAACCTTGTTGAGACTAGGCAAATGACATATGTCACCGACAACTCGGATAAGCTCTTTATCAGTAGGGAAGCCTGCATCGCCCTTGGCATGATATCAGATAGTTTTCCGACTATTGGTGAAATCTATGACACACAATCGGAAACTCCGGATGCCACCAACAATGAAGTAGGAAGCGTTAGTGGACTAGCCAATCAATGTGACTGCCCAAAACGTCAACTACCACCTCCGCCGCCAACAGAATTACCGTTCAGTGCAACCGAGTCCAACCGGTCTAAACTAAAGGACTACCTCTTGGAGTACTATGAATCAAGTACATTCAACGTATGTGACCACCAACCGTTACCACTAATGGATGGACCCCCAATGAAGTTGATGATCGATCCGAATGCTGATCCTGTTGCTCGTCACACACCAGTGCCAGTGCCGTTACACTGGCAAGAGGAAGTTAAAGCTGGACTTGACCAGGACGTCCGCCTTGGTGTCCTTGAACCTGTCCCAATCGGAGAACCAGTAACTTGGTGCCATTGGATGGTTGTATGTGCTAAGAAAAATGGCACGCCTCGACGAAAAGTTGATTTTCAGCCTCTCAATAATGTGCACGCTAAGAGAGAAACGCATCATACGCCTTTTCCATTTCACCAAGCAAGGTTAGTACCACAAGGAAAAAAGAAAACCGTCTTTGATGCCTGGAACGGATACCACAGTGTACCGATTCAAGAATCTGACAGTCACTTAACTACGTTTATCACTCCTTGGGACGCTATCGTTATAAAACTGCCCCTCAAGGGTATATTGCTTCTGGCGACGGATATACTCGACGATATGATGAAATAGTTGCCGAGACACCCAACAAAACTAAATGTGTCGATGATGTTCTTCTTTGGTCTGACTCAATAGAGGAAATTTTTTTCCAAGCTGTACAATGGCTCGACATATGTGGAAGACACGGCATAACACTCAACCCTGACAAATTTCGTTTCGCAGAGGACACAGCTGAATTCGCTGGATTCGAAATAACCCCAGACACAGTTCACCCATGTGCAAGATATCTTAGTGCAATTATGGACTTTCCAACCCCAAGAAATATCACCGATGTCAGATCTTGGTTTGGTTTAGTAAACCAAGTATCGTATGCTTTCAGCATGACCGACAAAATGCTACCATTCAGACAGTTATTGAAACCAGGAATACCATTCACCTGGAATGACAATATTAATGCACTCTTTGAGGAGTCTAAAACTGCCATTATCAACGAAATTGAGGAAGGCGTGCGAATCTTTGACAAGACAAAACCTACCTGTCTCGCCACCGATTGGTCAAAATCAGGAATTGGATTCTGGCTGTTTCAAAAACATTGCGACTGTCCAGACAACTGACCATTTTGTTGTCGCACTGATTGGAAGATCACACTTGTCGGAAGTAGGTTCACACATGCAGCTGAGTCTCGATATGCAACAGTTGAGGGTGAAGCGTTGGCAGTCATCAATGCTCTTGATAAGGCAAGATACTTTGTTCTTGGCTGTGAAGATCTTGCAATTGCAGTTGACCATAAACCCCTGTTGAAAATATTTGGTGACAGATCATTGGAGGACATATCAAATTCACGTCTCAGAAACTTGAAGGAAAAGTCACTCCGCTATCGATTTCGCATGATTCATAGTGACTGCAGCTCGATGTCACGGTTGGACGATAAGGACTGACGTTCGTCACGTCGAGATTTACGATCAGTATCTCACTTGACAGCAATGTTAGTACTAGGGCTTACGTCAGCATAACTTAAAGCCTCACGCTTAGATTATTGATGAACTGAGTTACACTTAGCGGAACCGTGACGCTCCGCAGTAAGGGTTCCTGTCGAACAGGAGCAGGAACGTAGGACTGCATTAAGGTGGACAGCTTAGACTGAATGTCCTGCAAAACACTAAAGTTAGGATCTTGAACACAAGGATCAGACCGTGACGTCGGGAACGTCAGCACTAATAACAGGAGTAGCAGCACTCAAGTCACGTCTGGAATGACCAGATAAAACAACGGCACCATGACTCTTTACAGGGGCCTCCAGAGCTACAAAATCTGACGTTAAAAAATGACAAATTCGGAGATAATTTGTATTTTTCCTAACTATACAAACCTTAGCTATTTAATATGGGTATTACTTTCGGCGTACCTGAAATGACGAGCCATTAGAATTTTAGTGAGGGTTTACTACCCCCATCGCTAGTTAGCGGGGGGTAGGGAGGGGTAGCTTGCTAGCCCCCTCCCCCCCCCTCACACACCTGTGTGGTGAGCTCAATTTGCCTAGAAGTAGGACTTCACGGGGGATAGGGCTGGCGGGCAAATTTGATTAAATAGCTAAGGTTTGTATAGTTAGAAAAATACAAATTATCTCAGAATTTGTCATTTGTTCCGTAACTGAAATACAAACCACGCTATTTAACATAGGTGACTCAACCCTTAGGAAGGGTGGAAAAGTCCCAGCCATACTGGCTTTTGGCTTTGCCCGGGGACTCATTATCTGAGTTTGTCAGCACTCAACAATAAAGAGTCCCTGCACCTCGCTCGCACCTTGCTATGCAAGGGCTGCGGCCTACATAAGCTGTGTGTGAAGGATTGTGTGTGACTCATCCTAGGAAGTTGACCTGAAGTTCTTAGATGGAAAACTTTAGGCTAGGACTTTCCCAATACCACCTCGTCAGGGTATGGGGACGTGACAGTATTATCTTAATACTAACAACACAAGGAAACATGGTTTACCTGCATTGGTTTGAGGTCAGCTGTGCAGAGAACCCAGGATGCTGCTTTCCCCAAGAGAGGGGAGGATAAAAAAAAAAAGAATATGGGCCAGGCATACCTTTTGTTCCATGCAGACTAAGACCGGGTAACAATGCCCTCAACCCTCTGCTACTTGTCCATTAAGGAGCCTGAGGTTTAAACCAGCTGTTGTGCAGCCACCACAGGGCCGATAGAGAACGTATTGAGCCTCCTGTGGGTCACGTCTTGCAGGTAGTGGGCTGTGAAGGTCGTCTGACGCTTCCATCCCCTGCTTGTAGAACCTGCGTCACTGAGAAGTTTTTCTTGAAGGCCAGGGGCATAGCTACGCCCCTGACATCATGCGCTCTAAGGCGACATGATGCATGAGGGTCAGGAATCAGGGACAGATGGATCACCCTACGAATCCAAGCCGAGATGGTATTCTTGGTGACCCTCCTCTTCATTCTCCCAGTGCTCACAAACAAAGCTTGCACTTGGGGACGAATATAGCCATTCTTTGAGATATAACCTCAGACTCCTTACTGGACACAGTAGGGGATGGTCTGGGTCATCTGTTACAGAACGCAGACTAGAAATCTGGAAAGAGTCGAATCGAGGATCTGACACTTCCGGATTCTGTGCCTTAGCCACAAACTCAGAGACGAATTTGAACGTTACCTCCCCTCATCCCCTTGAATGGGCGATGTCATATGAGAGACCATGAAGTTCACCGACTCGCTTGGCCAAGGCCAAAGCTAGTAGGAACACCGCCTTCCAAGTTAGGTGGCGATATGAAGACTGCGTAATGGTTCGTAGGGAGGTCTCTTACGAGACCTGAGAACTCGAACCACATTCCATGGAGGAGGTCTCACTTCCGACTGAGGGCAGGTAAGATCTTATCTTCGTATGAGTAGGGAAAGTTCCAGCGAAGAAGAAATGTCCACTCCTTTGAGCCTGAAGGCTAGACTTGAGGCTGACCGATAGCCTTTCATTGCCGAGACTGAAAGGCGCATTCTTCCCGCTAATATACGAAGAACTCCGCTATCGCTGGAATAGTGGTATCGAGTGGAGAGATACCCCTTCATGACTCGAACCACAGAAAACTCTCAACTTTGCCTGGTAGACCCCTGCGTATGACCTACGCAAGTGTCCAGACATCCCATTCGCAACTTGTTGCGACCATCCTCTCTTAGTGAGGAGATGCTGGATAGTCTCCAGTCGTAAGGTCGAAGCGAAGCTACGGCTTTGTGAAAGATGTTGGCAGTGGTTGTCTGAGTAGATTGTGCCGTGGAGGGAGCTCTCTCGGTAACTCTGATAGGAGTTGCGGAAGGTCCGGAAACCATTCTGAGTGATGCTATAGCGTAGCTATAAAGGGTCATCAAAAGATTGACCGATATTCTGGTCTTGTTGAGCACCTTCCTCATCAGACAGAATGGGGGAAAACCGTACACGTCGGTGCTGTCCCACCGTTGCTGAAAGGCCTCTTGCCAGAGTGTCTTGGGATCTGGGATTGGGAGCAATACAACAGGAGCTTGAAGTTCAGCGCTGTAGCAAACCGATCCACAGTCGGGTAACCCCACAAAGTCAGGACTTTGTTGGCTACTGAATGATACAAGGACCACTCGGTACTCATTATCTGAGACGCTCTGCTCCGACTGTCGGCGAGCACATTCCCTTTGTCTGGAATGAAGCGAGCCGATAGATTAATCGAGTGGACTTCGGTCTATCTCAGTATCTCTACTGGGAGATGGGATAGCTGCTTTGAAATGGTACCTCCTTGCTTGTTGATGTAAGCTACTACTGTGGTGTTGTAGCTCATCGCACCACAGAATGATCCGCCAGGTCTTTGTTGGAACTGTTGAAAGGCCAGGAAGACGGCCTTCATCTCTAACAGATTCATATGGAGGCACTTTTCCGATTCTGACCACAGGCCTGAGGTACTGTGGTACAGAACGTGCCCCCCCCCTTCTTTTGTGGTGTCCGAAAACAGCATCCAATCTGTGGGAAGGAAACGAGAAGATCCATTCTTCTTCGTAGGTTCTCGCCTGTCACCCACCACTGGCGGTTCGTCTGTTCCGCAGGATCCATAGGGATCATGATGTCCGGGGAATTGCAGTCTTGATTCCGCTAGGACCTGAGTCGCCCCTGGAGAAACCTCATCCTGAGGCGACCGTTGAGAACTAGACAAGCCAAGGGTGAAAGGTGACCGAGGAGACGTAACCACGATTGGGTTGGAAGCTCTTTTCGTCTGTGGAAAGGGCTTGTGACTCTTCTCAGCCTTGCTATCCTGTCGTCTGATGGAAGGCCTTATGGAGATTGGTGTTTATAATCATGCCTAGGTGAACCAGTCTTTGATTGGGCAGCAGAGCGGACTTCTCGAGATTTACCCTGACCCTTAGGTCCTGGCAAAGTCCTAGAAGTTTGTCTCAGTGTTAAAGCGGGAGTGACTACGAGTCTGCTAGGATCAGGCCGTCATCCAGATAATAGAGGAGACGGAAGTCGATCCTGAGTGCCCACAAAGATATTAGGGTAAAAACTCCGGTGAAACCCTGTGGTGCTGTGGAGAGACCGAAACACAGCACCTTGAACTGGTACTTCTTGTTGTCTATGCTGAATCCCAAGTACTTCCTTGAAGACAGATGGACTGGGATCTGGAAGTACGCGTCCTTCAGATCCAGTATACACAAGAAGTCTTGCGGTTTACTACAAGACTAACTGTGTCTGCGGTCTCCATACTGACCGGAATTTGCTTCAATCTGGGCCTCTGCCCACAGAGTTCGTCCCCTTGCTGATCCCATGGCAAGGGTGCTAAATGAACCCGGATTCGTCCTCAGGGGAGGTAGAGGTGTTGTGAACAGGACGCGATATCCCTGACTGATTACGGAAATCATCCAGGAAACGGCCCTGAGTTGCCGCAACCTGTCTGCGCAACCTTGTAGGTATCCCGCCACTGGCAGACATGCAAGGGAACTGGCAATCCTAGCGTTTTCGTCCTCGGCTGCTCCTTCTAGGATTCTTCCCTCCCCTGGGGGACTAATTACCTTTCTTGTCCTTGACCGGAAAGGGCTTAGACCCCACTGTCTTAGCTGCTGTTGTTTTGGTGGGACGTGGTTGCTGAGGTGCTGGAGGTTTATAGGGCTTGAATGTCAAAGCCCCATATAGGAGGGAGTCTTGGTGACTTCCTACACCTCTCAGCCGCCCGATTCACGTCCTTAGGCTCAAACAGGTTCGTTTCCATAACGAAAGAATGTCTGAGCCTGTAGATTTTGTTGCTAGGGGACTCCCGTTACTGTCTTGGAGTACTTTGACTCCTTCCCGGGAGGGATGCAGGACTCCAACCACGACAAAGGCAGGCTCTTCTCCACCCCTATTCGAGAAGACTTTACCGCGCGAGGTGGGGTTTCCCTTAATGGTGTGATTGGGGAATGTCTCACCTCCCGTGACTCTCCTGAGGGCGGGAAAACTTTGTCCGAAGGTGAGGGAGAAAAGTCTGAGGGGGGAGAGTGCCTGCCTCGAAGACTTACGAGGAGACAGCTACGACCTCGTAGAAGTTACCTCGTCCGAAACTCCTCTTTTCCTCATCGGAGGAGTGGATGTAGCCAAGGATTTGTGGCTCAACTCAGAGAGAACAGCTTAAAAGCCTGTGCTACCACTCTGATTAGAGTCCCAAACCAGGCTGCCGGCTGACGGCTGCGCTGTTAGACACTCCCTCTGGAGGGGAAATCGCCTGTAAAAAGATAAGGAAGGCATGTCCCTGGGCCTTTCTGGAACCTTCCCCCCACCGGCAAGCGCGCTGTTCTGTGCTTGGGGGGGGGGGGAATGTGGCGATGGCGCCCTTACCGCGCGATGTCCGGCAGCCTCGCTCGGGTATTCATGATAGCGCGCGATGGGGAATACCCGGGGGTCGTGCGCCAGAGACTGTCGAAGCGCTGATGTGGGCACGCGGGCGAGCTGATGCGGGCACGCGGGCGAGCTGATGCGGGCACGCGGGCGAGCTGATGCGGGCACGACTTCGTAGTGTGTGCAGGAATCATATTGATGTGCAGGATCAGAATGAAGAGCCCATGTGGACCAGAATGTTGGAGCGTGCTGCAGCGCGTAGGAGTTTGGAAGACCATCGGTGCGCACAAGACTACGAGCGCGCAAGACTATTGGCGCGCGCGCGGGAGACCATCGGTACCCGTGCGCAAAAAAGATCGTCGGCGCTTGCGCGCGTAAGAAGATCGTCGGCGCTTGCGCGCGTAAGAAGATCGTCGGCGCTTGCGCGCGTAAGAAGATCGTCGGCGCTTGCGCGCGTAAGAAGATCGTCGGCGCTTGCGCGCGTAAGAAGATCATCGGCGCTTGCACGCGTAAGAAGATCGTCGGCGCTTGCGCGCGTAAGAAGATCGTCGGCGCTTGCGCGCTCAAGAAGATCGTCGGCGCTAGAAGATTGTCGGCGCTCGCTCGCGTTAGAAGATCGGCGAGCGTGCACAGGAAACCATCGGTGCCCGCACGCGGACGATTGTCGGCGCTTACGCGCGTAAGAAGATCGTCAGCGCATGGGCGCAAAAGAAGATCGACGGCCAAGAAGATCGTAGGCGCTGGCACGCGTAAGAAGATCGTCGGCACTTGCGCGCGAAAGAAGATCGTCAGCGCTTGCGTGCGAAAGAAGATCGTCGGCGCTTGCACGTACGAAGATCGTTGGGGTTAGAAGATCATCGGTGAGCACGCACGCGCACTAGTGCGCTAGGATGCAGGGTCGGCTGACAGGACGATCAGGAACTGGGATGTGTCCTTAAAAAGGGCGGTCATCCCCCGATGAGGACCGTAGGCAGGACTGCTTCAGAGTCCAGAGCCAAAGTTCGTTGCAGTGCAAGGTTGAGCTGGAAGATCGGTAGGTCAGCTGGCTCAACACTGGAAGATCTGCTTGAACTCCGAGGAAGGGTCTCTAAGAAAGACCTTTCCCGCGAACGGGAGAGGTGCCTTTCGTAGAAGAGACTAGGAGACACTCACAGGCTGAATCACTGGTGAGCGCCCGTGCGCTATCTCAGGAAACTCCAACGATGTGCGCTGATGCGCAGGTGAACGTTGGCTCGCAGTCCCTGGAACAGGATGTCTCTGGATGGCAGTCTCAGGAACAGCAGGAACAGCAGGTGAGCGCTTGCACGCAATTGCGCGTGAGCGCGCAGGAGAACATTGGCGCGCAAGGGATACCTGGTGCTTACAGCAGGTCAGCAGGTCTAGGAGATGGCTGGTCTAATCAGGAACAATCCTCCGAAGAGGGGTTTCTATGAGTGGCCTCTCTCGCGAACGAGAGAGGTGAACACTTCGTAGAAGAGACTTGAAGACACTGGTGATGGCGCCCCTTAGGGCCGTTGGATCAGCAAGCTGAGCTAGGAGCAATCCTCCGAAGAGGAGTCCTTAAGAGTGGCCTCCCTTGCGAACGAGAGATCACCAGACTGATCCTGCAGCTGCTCAGCCCCTTGAGCATAGCTGCAAGTGCGACCGGTCAGCCCCAAGAGCATAGCCACCTGAAGTTTTCATGCTCCCGGCCTTGCAACCACTCAACTCCTTGAGCATGGTTGCAAGTGCGGTCGCTCAGCACCAAGAGCATAACCGCCTGAGGACCAGGAAAACCCATCCAGGAATTATTAAGATATGAGAAGTTCCTCCTCTGCAGGGGGAAGCTCTCACACCTGGGAAGGAACCTCCCTCGGAAGGGAAGTTGCCTACTCCTGGAGGCGAACCTCCTTAGTATTCTAAGATGAACTGAAGAGCTGACAGTTGTCACGGGAGGACTTCTAAGAGAAGGGATAACGCCCATGACGATGTCCTAGAGAGACGGCAGCAACAGCAGACTCCCCAGGCACAAAGAGGACAGCTCTGCTTCGTTGGCACACTTTAGTCAAACGAAGAAAAACTGCATAGTTAACTGGGAAAATAAAGTTAAATAATTATTTAACAGAAATTCCCCCGGGAGGAACTCCAAAGAGTAACCCCGAGAGAATAACAAAACATAAGAATATGACAAATTCGGAGATAATTTGTATTTTTCCTAACCATACAAACCTTAGCTATTTACATAGGGTTTACTTTCGGCGTAGCTGAAAATGACGAGCGATTAGAATTTAACGAGGGTGTATTACCCACGCGCTAGTTAGCAAGGGGGTAGGGGAGTGGTAGCTAGCTACCCCTCCCCCCCTCACACACCGGTGAACTGCTTCACTTCACTTAGAGGTAGGACTTGCCTTGGGGGACAGAGCTGGCGGGCAAATATGTGTAAATAGCTAAGGTTTGTATGGTTAGGAAAAATACAAATTATCTCCGAATTTGTCATTTGTTCCGTAACCGAAACACAAACCACGCAATTTACATAGGGTGGCTTACCCTTAGGAAGGGTGGAAAGTCCCCAGCCTTACTGGCTTTGGCTTACCCTGGGACTCAGAATCCAAGTGAGCAGCACTCGAGAAAAAGAGTCCCTGCATCTCGCAAGTTTCTTGCTACGCAAAATACGTGTGGCCTACATAAGCTTGTGTGTGGAGGGAAGAAGTGTGACTTGTCCTAGGAAGTTGACCTGAAGTCCTTTAGCTGGAATTCTAGGCTAGGACGTTCCCAATACCACCTCGTCAGGGTATGGGGGTCGTGACAGCATTAACTCAATACTAGGAAGACAAGGAAGCATGGTTTACCTGCAGAGGTTTGAGGTCAGCTATGCAGAGAACCCAGGATGCTGCTTTCCCCAAGAGAGGGGAGGATGAAGAAAGAAGTAAGGGCCAGACATACTTCTTTCATTCATGCAGTCTAAAACCGGATAACAATGCCCTTAACCTCCTGCTACCTGTCCATTAAGGAGCCTGAGGTTAGACCAGCTGTTGTGTAGCCACCACAGGGCCGATAGAAAACGTATCGAGGCTCTTGTGGGTCACGTCCTGCAGGTAGTGGGCTGTGAAGGTCGTTAGACGCTTCCAGACTCCAGCTTGTAGCACCTGTGTCACAGAATAGTTTCTCTTGAAGGCCAGGGATGTTGCGATGCCTCTGACATCCTGTGCCCTAAGGCGACGTGACGGAGGAGGATCTGGATTCAGGGCGTGATGGATGACCCTTTGAGTCCAGGCTGAAAAGGCATTCTTGATGACCCTCCTCTCCGTCCTCCCTGTGCTCCCAAAAAGGGCTTGCACGTGAGGACGAACTGCAGCTGTTCTTTAGGATAACCCCTCCGACTCCTTACTGGGCATAGTAGGAGAAGGTCTGGGTCATCTGTTACAGAACGGAGACTCGAAATCCTGAAGGAGTCGACCGAAGGTCCGGGACTCCCAGATTTTGAGTCTAGTAACCAACTCAGGGACGAACCTGAACGTTACCTCCACCTATCCTCTTGAATGGGCGACGTCGTACGAGAGACCGAGGCCGAGGCCAGAGCGAGCAGGAGCACCGTCTTCCAAGACCGGTGACGATCAGAAGCCTGGCGTAATGGTTCGCAAGGAGATCTCTTAAGAGCCCTAAGAGCCTGAACCATGTTCCCTGGAGGAGGTCTCACTTCCGACTGGGGGCAGGTAAGTTCGTAGTTTCGTATGAGCGAAGAGAGATCCAGCGAGGAGGAAATGTCTATTCCTTTCAGCCTGAAGGCCAGGCTAAAGGCTGAGCGATAGGCTTCCACCGCCGAGAGCGAAAGGCGATATACAATGACTCCGCTATTGCTGGAATGGTGGCATCAAGGGGAGAGGTACCTCTCCCACAACACCAACCACAGAAGACTCTCCACTTCGCCTGGTAGACCCCTGCGGATGACTTTCGCAGGTGTCGAGACATCCGCTCCGCAACTTGTTGCGGAACGTCTCTCTCTGTGAGGGGATGCTGGATGGTCTCCAGGCGTGAAGCCGAAGCGATGCTACGGCTTGTGGTAGATGTTGCAGTGTGGTTGTTTGAGTAGCTCGTGTCGTGGGGGAAGCTCTCTCAGGAGTTCCGTCAGGAGATGCAGAAGTTCCGGGAACCACTCTGCATGATGCCGCAGCAGAGCTATCAGAGTCATCGACAGGTTGACCGATAGTCTGGTCTTGTTGAGCCCCCTTCTCAACAGACAGAACGGTGGGAAGACGTAGACGTCAATGTTGTCCCACCGTGTAGGAAGGCATCTTGCCAGAGTGCCTTGAGGTCTGGGACTGGGAGTAGTACAGCGGCAGCTTGAAATTCAAGGCTGTCGCAAACAGGTCCACAAGGTCAGGACTTGTTGGCTACCAGGGGGGGCCGAAGACCACTCGGTACTCTCTATCTGTGAGGCCCTGCTCAAACTGTCGGAGAGCACATTCCTTTGTCCGGAATGAAACGAGCCGATAGGGTATTGAGTGGACTTCGGTTCATCTCAGTATCTCTACTGCAAGATGAGAAAGTTGATATGAAAAGGTACCTCCCTGCTTGTTGAAACAAAAGGCACTACTGTGGAGTTGTCGTCCACGGAGTGACTCGCCAGGGTCTGTTGGAAGTGATGATCTTCATTCCTAGCAGATTGATGTGGAGGTACCCTTCTGGTTCTGACCATAGGCCTGATTCAGAACGTGGCCCCCCCCCTCCCCTTGTTTTGACGAGTCCGAGAACAGCATCAAATGCGGGGGAAGGGCGAGAAGATCCATTCCCTTGCAAAGGTTTCCATAGGTCAACTACCACTGCAGGTCCCTTCGTTCCGCAGGTCCCATAGGGACCAGAATGTCCGGGGAATTGTTGTCTTAATTCCACCGGGACTTTAGCCGCCGATGCAGGGATCTCATCCTGAGGTGGCCGTTGGAACTAGCCTGGCCAAGGAGGAATGGTGACCTAGGAGGCGTAACCAAGATTGGGCAGGAAGCTCTCCTCGTCTGAGGAAAGGTTCTGCGACTCTCCTCGGCCTTGCTATCCTGACATCTGATGGGAAGGCTTGGAGATTGGAGTCTAATATCATGCCTAGATATCCCAGTTGTTAAGATGGAAGCAGAGAAGACTTCTCGAGAATTACCATGATACCTAGATCTTGGCAAAGTCCCAGAAGCTTGTCTCGGTGTCGAAGAAAGGTCGATTCCGAGACTGCCTGGGATAGCCAGTCATCCAGAAAACGAAGGAGACGGATGCCGCTCCTGTGTGGCCATGAATATAACAGGGTGAACATTCTGGAGGACACCTGTGGTGCTGTGGAGAGATCAAAACACCGCACCTTGAACTGGTATATCTTGTTGTCTAGGCTGAATTTCAAGTACTTCCTGGAAGACGGATGGATTGGGATCTGGAAGTACTGTCCTTCAGATCCAGTGTGCACATGAAGACTTGTAGTCTCACTACAAGCCTGATTGACTCTCCTGTTCAATGCTGAAAGAAGTTTGTTCGACAAACTTGATCATGGCTCAGAGGTCGAGACAGGTCTCCAGCCTTCAGACGCTTTCTTACAAGAAAGAGTTGACTGAAGAAGCCGGGGGGGGGGGAGCCGTCGATGACCTTTTGGAGAGCATCCTTCTAGAGCATGGTCTCGATTTCTGCCCGAAGGGCAAGCCCCTTTGCCGAGCCATGGCATAGGAGCTCAGCGACACTGGATTCGCTGTCAGTGGAGGTAGAGATGTAAAGAACGGGACGCGATATCCTTGGCTGATCACGGAGATCGTGCAGGAATCGGCCCCCAGTTGCTCCCACCTGAGCGCGCAACCTTAGGCATCCCCCCACTGGGGACCATGAAGGGGGGTTGCCAATCCTAGCGTTTGTGGCCTCGGCCGCTCCCTGCGTATTATTGCCTCCCCCGGAGGACTTTCCGCCCTTCTTGTCTCTGACAGGAGGGGGCTGCTGTTTAGACACCTTGTCTTAGCTGCCGGGGCCGGTTCCGATGACCTAGGCTAACGAGGCTGTTGTTGTTGAGGCGCCGGAGGCTTGTAGGGTCTAGATGCAAGCGCCTTTGGAGGAGCGAATCGTGATCCGCTTTCTCCACCTCTCAGCTGTCCGTTCCCTGTCCTTGGGCTCAAAACTAGGTCTTACCAAGGGTGGAAGAGTGTCTGAGCTTGCCGACATCCATGGTTGGGACTTTAGAGAGGAACCTCTCGGTCACTGCATCTCAATGCTTCAACATCGAGTTTGCCCTCAAGTTCGAAACTTGGTGAGCCGGGAAACGATGGTGCTCGTGCCCGAGAGGAGGAAAGTTTCCATGACCTCTCTGGAGCTCTCCTTGGACAAATTCTCGGATCGCAACAGGATGTCCAGAGATCCAAGCCAGACAACCAGCCACGAAGTGGCCCGCATGGCACACTTTGCGGCTTTCTCCTGGCTTAAGATCTCCGAAGACGAGAATGTCACCTGCCGGGCGGAGAATTTCTCGAGAGAAAAACTCCCTGGTAAGACCCTTCCACGGAATGGTGGAGAGGAAGGGCTTAAACCAGGTTCACCCATGATCTCGAAGTACCTCCTCTGCTGACGGCTGACAGACGCAGTGTCAGCGACTCCCACTGGGGGAAAGGGAATCGAACGATCCTGAGGAGTAGAGATGATGGGGCCTGCCTGAAAAGAAGGAGAAGAATGTTGCCCAGACCTCTCTGAAGATTCTTCCTGCTCTTGCACGTGCAATGCTCTGCGTTTACGGGGTGAAGATCGTGATCTGGAAGTACGCGCTCCAGAAGACTCGCCAGGTAGCCCGTGTTGCGAAAAGCCAACGGGAATAGCGGTTGAAATCACTCTGGCGCTCGCGCGATGGCAAATCGTTGGTTCGCGCACTGGTGAACGTAGGTGTGCCCGCGCGCGGGCACGAGGGCGCGTAGGCGCAAGGGCGCGTAGGCACGAGGGCGCGTAGGCGCACAGGCAAAAGTGTGCATGGGCGCGCAGGTGAGGGCGAGCGCGGTTGTAAGGGTGAGCGTTTGAGGTCGGGAGACCGATGGCGCGTAGACGAGCGATGGTGCGTTGGCGAGCGATGGTGTGTTTTGGCGAGAATCGCGCTGGCGGGAATAGCGCTGGCGGGAATAGCGCTGGCGGGAATAGCGCTGGCGGGAATCGCGCTGGCGCTCGCGCGATGGAAAACTGTTGGTTCGTTCGCAGGCGAACATGGGTGCGCATGTGCACGGGCACGCGATCGTAAGGGCGAGCGCAGGCCGGTTGGCAAACGATGACGCGTTGGCGAGCGGTGGCGCGTTGGCGAGCGGTGGCGCGTTGGCGAGCGGTGGCGCGTTGGCGAGCGGTGGCGCGTTGGCGAGCGGTGGCGCGTTGGCGAGCGGTGACGCGTTGGCGAGCGGTGGCGCGTAGCGACCGATCGCGTACAGGAGAGTTAACGACGATTGAAGCGTTGGCGCGCTGAAAACGCTTGGGCGCAGGCGAAGAATTGCGCGGGCGCGTAGGAGATCGCTGGCGCGAAAGGAGAGCCCAGGGGTGCCCGTGAGCGCCTGTGCGCTACCTTAAGTGTCTCCTGGGCAGCGCGTTGTGAAGTGGATGTGAGCTGGCGCGGTGTGAAGCGGATGTGTGCTGGCGCGGTGTGAAGTGGATGTGTGCTGGCGCGTTGGCGCACTGGAACTGGAACCCCGCGTGGGCGCGCTTGGCGCGAAACTTCAGAAGGGCGCTGCGAGTCCAGAAGAACCTGTGAGCGCCTGTGCGCTAGCGTAGGAACTTCTTGAACTGCGCGTGACGAGGCAGGAATCAGGAGATCATAGGAGCGTAGTTGCGTGGCTAGAAGAAATGCACGGCCAGACGATATCAGCGAGGGTGCAGAACCAGAGAGATCGTCAGCGAGGAGGCGAAGGAATAAATTCCTTGCCTGCGCCCAGATCCGAAGATCATGGGCGCGTGGGCGAACGTTGGCGCGTATTACGCACATCAGGGAAGGGGGCGCAGATGTGCGCTGACGAGCAAGTGCACGTGGAGTTTAGTGAAGAAATAATCAACCTGCTTGCGCCCAGATCCGGAGATGTGGGCGCGAGGGCGAACGTTGGCGCGCATTGCGCACATCAGAAAAGAGCGATCAGATGTGCGCCGGCAAGCAGGCGATCGTGGGCGTTCAGGAGACCGTAGGCGCACATGGCGCATAGCCGCACAGAAGGTCTCAGAAGAGTTGGCGATCAGTGGTTGATTCAGCAGAAGTCTGGTCCACAGCAGTAGAGCATTTGCAAACTACCGCGCGCGAGCGCGCAGTAGAACGAGGTTGCACAGGTAAAAAAAAAAAAGAAACCTGGCACCAAAGGAACTTACTCACATTGTGAGATAAGCCCTTAGCCCAGAAGGGACCGGTGCCCGTTTGGAAAACGGGGTGGAGAGGCGTCCACAGCGCTTCTGCGTCCAGGAACGGAGAAGGAAGACAAGAAGACCTGGCAGGTGTCGGAGATCGCGAACGAAATGCCGACAGGTCTAGCGAAGCAGCTGCAATTATCTGTTCTCGTCGAGGAGGATCCTCTGCGGCTAAAGATGAAGACGACCACGGACAGGAGCACCATCATCAGTCCTCCGAAGAGGAGTCTCTGTTAGTGAACTCCCCCGAGGGGGAGAGACACTCGCAGGAGAGACCGTTGGACTCAGCTGCCCCCTCGAAGATGTTCGGAGGGGGGAACTGAGCCTTCAGCAACAACAGCAGGGGATTCCTCCGAAGAGGTCTCTATGAGTGTCCTCTCTCGCAAACGAGAGAGGTGAACACTTCGTAGAAGAGACAGGATGAACTGATGAAGGCGCCCCTTAGGGCCGCTGGATCAGCAAGCTGACCATAAAGAGCAACCCTCCCAAGAGAAGCTCCTGCAGCTGCTCAGCCCCTTGAGCGTAGCTGCAAGTGCGACCGCTCAGCACCAAGAGCATAATCGACGAACTCCATGGTCAGGCCTTGCAACCGCTCAGCCCCTTGAGCATGGTTACAAAAGTGGTCGCTCAGCACAAAGAGCATAACCGACCGAGGACCAGAAATTATTACGGTAAGAGAAGATGCCCCCCCTGAAGGGGAAAAAACTCATACCTGGGAAGGGAACCTCCCTCGGAAGGGAAGTACCCACCCATGGAGGCGAACCTTCTGAGCATTCTAAATTAACTAAGGAGCAGACAGTTGTCACGGGAGAACTTCTAGGAGAAGGGAACATGCCCATGACGAAGTCATAGAGGAGGCAGCAACAGCAGACTCCCCAGGCCCCAACAGGACAGCTCTGCTTCGTTGGCACATTAGGCAAACGAAAAACTAGATAGTTAACTGTGAAAATAAAACAATTAGTTAACATTAATTCCCCCGGGGGAACTCCGAAGAGGAAACCCCTGCGGGAAAAGAACATGACAAATTCAAAGATAATTTGTATTTTTCCTAACCATACAAACCTTAGCTATTTACATTGGCTTTACCTTTTAGCGTAGCTGAAATAGCGAGCCATTAGAATTTTAACGAGGGTGTATTACCCCCGCGCTAGTTAGCAGGGGGGTAGAGGAGTGGTAGCTAGCTACCCCTCCCCCCCTCAGACACCGGTGAATTGCTTCATTTTCACTCAGAGGTAGGACTTGTCTTGGGGGACAGGGCTGGCGGGCAAATATATGTAAATAGCTAAGGTTTGTATGGTTAGGAAAAATACAAACTATCTTCGAATTTGTCATTTGTTCTGTAACCGAAATACAAACCACGCTATTTACATTGGGTGACTTACCCCTTAGGAAGGGTGGAAAGTCCTCAGCCATACTGTCTTTGGCTTTACCCGGGAACTCAGAATCCGAGTGAGTCGCACTTGAGAAAAGGAGTCCCTGCACCTCACAAGTTCCTTGCTCCGCAAGGAACCATGTGGCCTACATAAGCTTGTGTGTGAAGGAAGAAGTGTGACCCGTCCTAGGCAGTTGACCTGGAGTTCCAGAAGGAACTCTGGGTTAGGACGTTCCCAATACCACCTCGTCAGGGTATGGGGGATGCGACAGTATTGACTCAATACTCGGAACACAAAGAAGCATGGTTTACCTGCAGAGGTTTGAGGTCAGCTATGCAGAGACCAGGATACTGCTTCCCAGTAGAGGGGAAGATGAAGAAAGAAGTAAGGGCCAGACATACTTCTTTCGTTCATGCAGACTAAAACCTGATAACAATGCCCTCAACCTTCTGCTACCTGTCCAAAAAGGAGCCTGAGGTTAGACCAGCTGTTGTGTAGCCACCACAGAGCGATAGAAATGTATCGATACTCCTGTGGGTCACGTCCTGCAGGAAGTGGGCAGCGAAGGTCATTAGACGCTTCCAGACTCCAGCCTGTAGCACCTGCGTCACAGAGTAGTATACTCGAAGGTGTGGAACGTTGCGATGTATCCAACATCGTGCTGTAGGGCCACGTGACGGGGGAGGGTCTGGATTCAGGTCGAGATGGATGTCCTTGAGTCCGAGCTGAAGAGGTATACTGGTGACTCTCCCCCGTGTCCTTCTTGTTCTCCCAACACGGCTGCACGTGAGGACAAACTGCAGCTGTTCCCAAAGATAACCCCTCGATTCCTTTACTGGCAAGAAGGAGAAGGTTTTGGGGCATCTGATACAGAATGGTGACTCGAACTCTTGAAGGAATTGGACCGAAGGGCCGGGACCCCAAGATTCTGAGTCTAGCCAACAACTCAGGAGCAAACCTGAATGTTGCCTTCCCCCATTTCTTAGAAAGGGCGGAGTCGTACGAGACCAAGAAGATTGCTTACACACTGGCCGCGGCCAGAGTGAGCAGGAGCCCCAAGACGGAATACGATCAGAGGCCTGACGTAAAGGGTCTTGAGAAGATCTCTTTTGGGACTAAAAAGTCCGAACCATGCTCCATGCTGGAGGTCTCCGACTGGGGCAGGGACGTTCGCAGCTTCTCATGAGCGAGGAAAGGTCCAGCGGGAAGGAAAAAGTTTATTCCTTTCAGCCTGAAGGTCAGGGAAAGGCTGAGCGACAGGCTTCACTGCCGAGAGCGGAAAGGAGTTTCCTCCCGCCGAAAAGCAATAAGTTCGTTATTGCTGGAGAAGAGGCCTCAAGGGAAGAGGTATATCTCCCACGACACCAACCACAGAAGACTCTCCACTTCGCCTGGTAGACCCCTGCGGATAACTATCGCAGATGACGCGACCTCCGCCCCGCGACTGTAGCGGGTTGTCTCTTCTTGGGGAGGAGGTGTAGTGTCTCCAGGCGTGAAGCCGAAGCAATGCCCCGGCTCGTGAAAGATGTTGCAGTGTGGTTGTTTGAGTAGCCAGTGCCGTGGGAGAAGCTCTCCCGGGAGATCCGTCAGGGGAAGCAGAGGGTCCGGAAACCGTTCTGCGTATAGTCCCAGTGGAGCTCTCAGGGCCATTGAAAGGTTGACAGACAACCTGGTCTTGTTGAGACCCATTCTCAACAGACAACAAAGGAGAGAAGACGCAGGCGTCGATGTTGTCCTACCATCACCGGAATGCATCTTGCCAAAGAGTCTTGGGGTCTGAGACTGGGGGGAAGAACAGCGGAAGCTCGAGGTTCCAAGCTGTCGCGATCAGGTCCCCCAGGCCAGGACTTGCTGGTTACTAAAGGCCAAAGACCCCCAGGTACACTCAATCTACGAGGCTCTGCTCAGATAGTCGGAGAGAACATTCCTCTGCCCGGAATGAGCGAGCCGATAGTGGTATTGAGAGGATCTCAAATCATCTCAGTATCTCTACTGCAAGATGCGAAGGTATGAAAATGCGTCCCTTGCTGCTTGGAACACGCCAGTACCATGAAGTCGTCGCGCACGGAGCGACTCGGCAGGAGCTGTAGGATCTGTAGAGGGGCCAGACTACGGCCCCTAAGCCTGCCTGAATGATGGAGAGGTATCCTTCAGGTCCTGACCGTAGGCCTGAACCGGAACATGCCCCCCCCCCCCCTTTTCTTTGACGAGTCCGAGAACAGCATCAAAAATGTGGGGAAAGGACGAGAATATCCACTCCCATCAAGAGGTTCCATAGGTCAACACCCATTGCAGGTCTAATCGCTCCGCTGGTCCCATAGGGGCCAGAAAGTCCGGTTAATCGTTGCTTTGAAACCACCGGAACTTGGGCCGCCCCACAGGGAACTTATCCTGAGGCGACCGTTCGGAACTTTAGACGGGTCAATGAGGAAAAGAGACCTAGGAAACGTTCCAAGGTAGGGCTGAAAGCTCTGCTTGACTGAGAACAGGTACTACGACTCTCCTCAGCCTTGCCACATTCGACTGAAGGGAAGGCTCGGAGGAGGCGGCAACAGCAACTGTCAACCCCAGGCGGTCACCCATCCAAGTACCGACCAGACCCGACGTTGCCTAACCTCGCTGGACGGACGAGATGCGGGGTTTCCAACGTGGTAACGCCGTTGACTCAATATCATGGGTAGATGCTCCAGATGTTGAGGCAGAAGTAGAGAAGGCTCCTAGCAAATTACAATGATCCCTCACTCATGGTAATGATCCGGAAGCTTGTCCCGGAGTTGAAGAAGGTCTAACCCGAGCCTACCGGAGTTGACCAGACCTCCAAAAGGTGAAGGAGGCGGAAGCCTGCTCCTGAGAGGCCATGAGGAAAGCAGGGAGAGTTCTCTGGGGAAAAATCTGTGATGTCTAGGCTGAATTCCAAGAGCTTCCTGGAAGATGGATGGAATGGAAACTGAAAGTACCCGTCCTTCCAATCCAGGGCCTAAGGAGTCCTGTCGCCTCGTTACCAGTCTGATCGATTCTGCTGTTCCACGCTGGACGAAGTTTGTTCGACAAACTTGATCAGAGCTGAGAGGTCGACTACAGAATACCCGTCTCAGATGCTTTCCTACAAGAAAGGATCGACTGAAGAAACCGGGGGGTGAAGCCGTCGACGATCCTATGGAGGACCTCCTCCTAAGGCATGGATCATTCTGCCCAAACGGGCAAAACTCTTGCCAACCCCCTGGCATAGAGGTTCAGTGACACTGAATTCGCTGACAGAGACGGCAGGCGCGATATCCTTGGCTGATCATGGAGATCGTGCAGGAATCGGACTCGGTAAGCTGTTATCCGGATGAGTAACCTTAGGCATCCTCCCAGCGTGAGACCTGCAAGGGGGGGTTACCAATCCTAGAGTTCGTGAACTCTGCCGCTCCCTCTAGGATTACGCCCCCCCGGGAGAGCCTCCCATGCTACCTGTTCCTGACAGGAGGGGACTGCTATTGGACACCTTGTCTTAGTTGCCGTAGCCGGTCCGATAACTTAGGCCGACGAGGCTGAAAGAAAGAGGCACTGGAGGCCTGCAGGGTCTGGAAGAAAGCGCCTCGGGGAAGTGAAAACGGAAGTCGACTTCCCCGTACAACCGCTGTCTATGTCTCTTCCCAAGAGTTTGTCGACATCCACGGATGAGACACCCGAGAGGAAGCCCTTGGTCATTGCGTCCAGATGGTCCAACATCGAGCTTGCCCGCAAATTCGAAACTTGGCGACGAAACGCCAAAGTGCTTGAGCCCGAGAGGAGGAAAGTACCCATGAACTTCTTGTAGCGTCCTTGAACAAAACCTCGGGTTGCAACCGAGGAGGGAAAGGACCTGGTAAGCCCCTTTCACGAAATGGAGAAGAGGAAGGGGTAAACCAGTCACCCCTTGGCCAATGGAGAAATCTCGAACGGAAAGCTCCCCGGCAAAACTCCTCCAGGGAATGACGGGGAAGGGCTAACCCAGGTTCTGGAAAGAAGAATGTTGCTCAGACCTCCCTGAAGATTCTTCCTGCTCTTGCATGTGCCATGCTCTGCGTTTATGGGGTGAGGCCGTGTTCTAGAAATACGCTCCAGAAGACTCGCCAGGCTGGTCATGCTGCGAAACCCCAACGGGAATCGCGGTCGCAATCGCCCTGGCGCTTGCGCGATGTTAAATCAATGGTTTGCTCGTTGCTGAACGTGGAAGCACCCATGCGCGGGCACGCAGGAACGCAAACGAAAGTGCGCGAAGGAGCGCAGAAGGAGGGCGAGCATGGTAGGAAGGGCGAGAGCTGATGGTCGGCGAGCGATGACCCGTAGGCGAGCAATGGATACTGCAGGAATCAGGCCGACGTTCGCGCGATGGAACACCGTCGGTTCGCGTGATGGAACACCGTCGGTTCGCGCGACGGATGCGGTCGCGCGAGCACGTGGGCGTGCGGTCGCGCGGGCACGTGGGCGTGTAGACTCGCAGGCACACGGGCGAGCGATGGCGCATTCTGGCGAGCGATGGCCCGTAGGCGAGTGAAGGCACGTTGGCAGCGATGACGCGTCGGCAAGCGATGGCGCGTCGGCAAGCGATGGCGCATCGGCAAGCGACGGAGCGTTGGCGAGCGGTGGTGCGTTAACAAAACGCTAGCGCGCAGGCGAAGAATCGCGCGGGCGCGTAGGCGAACGCTAACGAGTAAGAGACTAGTGATGGTTAGCACGCATCACGCTAACAGAAGGCGTGCAGGTGCATCAGGAAGGTGAGCGCTGAAGCAAGCTGTTAATCAGGCGATCCTAGACGGTCAGAAAAAACTGTTGGCGCCCATTGGTGCATGGCAGAAAAGGGCGCGCAGATGTGCGCTGGCGATAGAAGAAAGCTGGCGCACAGCAGGACAGAAGTAAAGGTGAGCGCTGGCGAGCAGGAGGAAGATCTAGGGAAAGACTCAGCTACCGGAGATCGTGGTCCACAGCAGGCGAGCGCTAGATCGCTACTGATGGTGTCCAGGGGAACTGACACGCGTGGCAGATCGATGGCGATCCTTGACGAGTAGGAGATCGCTGACGAGCAGGCGAACGTTGACGCGTCTGTGGTCGCTGGCGAGTAGAAGGCAACGCGTGGAAGCCTTTGCGTAGAAGAAGAGTCCTTGTCCAAGACCTGAACCGAATTTCTAGATCGTGAGGGCGAATGTGGGCGCACAGGGCGCGCAACAGGAACCAATAGGAACAGCAGAGATGATCATCAGGAGAGCGCTAACGATCAGGAAAGCGCTGATGAGCAGGAGAGCGCCTGTGCGCTAACACTGAGCAGGAGAGCAGGAGCGCGCCTGTGCGCTAACACTGAGCAGGAGAGAACACAGCAGAAGGGCGCACAGGGGAACCCTGACACGCAAGGGAAGAACCCCTGTGGGAGGCAACCCTTTGCCCCGAAGGGATCGTTGTCCGTCGGGAGACTGAAGTCCGTCGGAAGACCGTTGTCTGTCCGTCGGGAGACTGATGTCCGTCGGAAGACAGTTGTCCGTCGGGAAGACCGTTGCCCGTCAGAAGACGAGGTCAGACTGCTGTCCATCTGCACCAGGGGCGGAAGATCAAGAAGTTGTAGGCTGCATACGGAGATTCAAAAAGGCGCCTCTTAGCACCCTTATAGGGAGATGGGAGGCCCTTATGACGTAGCGGACGGTGAGCCTTACGGCGAAGGCGGCCAACAGCAACAACAGCAGAAGAGTCCTCCGAAGAGGAGTCTCTATGAGTGTACTCTCTCGCGAACAAAAGAGAAACACTTCATAGAAGAGACGGGTCAGCCAGTGACCTAAAAGGAGCAATCCTCCGAAGAGGGGCTCCTGCAGTTGCCCAGCCCCTTGAGCGTAACTGCAAGTGCGACCGCTCAGCACCAAGAGCATACAGTAGTCGCATGAAAAAAAAAAAGGCAAGAGAAGAACCCCCCAAAAGGGGAAAAACTCAAGCCTGGGCAGGAAAAACTTTCCTCGGAAGGAAAGGTACCCACCCAAGGAGGTGAGCCTCCTGAGTGTTCTAAAATGAACTGGAGAGCTGTCAATCGTCACGGGAGTACTTCCAGGAGAAGGAGACACGCCCCTGACGAAGATCTATAGGGGAGACAGCAACAGCCGAATCCCCAGGCCTCAACAAGACAGCTCACTCCATTGTCACATTACAGAAACGAACTAAATCGGTAACTGTAAAAAATAAAACAAAAAACATTAGTTAACATTCATTCCCCCGGGAAGGCTCCAAAGAGGAATCCCGAGGGAAAGGAACACAAGAATTACACAACATGCACGTGCCCACACAACCACTTACACTCACGGAAGGAGAGCTGTAACCAACACGGAATTATAACAATTTTAATTATGTAACTATGTAATTATGTAATTTAAAAATGAATGAACACTAAAGAAAGAACGAAAACCCCGAAAAGGAATCGTTCAACAAAGCAGAAAAATCAACAAATACAATTAGATTCATAAACTAATTGAGACAAAACGTACGGCGTCGCAACCCCCCCCCCACACGGGAAGGAAGCTACAAAGGCGTAGTAAAAGTAACGTAGTAAAAGGGTGAACGACCTCAAGTGAGAGAGAGAAAGACCGAAGTCAAACTCGATCGCGACCCATGAAATTACACCATGGTAGCCTAACTGCCGAGGGCTCCACGGAGATATCGTACACTACACACACAAGCACAAACTCTGAAAAGGAAACTTACTGATTTCTATACTCAAATATATACATAAACATGAGAAAATGTTTACATATATATTGAGTAAAAGAAAGGTAAGTGATTAAGTAAAGACAAAACAAACAATGGCTGCCAAGCAAGGACAAAGACAAGAGACGTCTGTCCACGTCCGAGCCAAAAGTGAAAGTGAAGCAATTTACCGGTGTGTGAGGGGGGGAGGGGTAGCTAGCTACCACTCCCCTACCCCACTGCTAACTAGCGTGGGGGTAATACACCCTCGTTAAAATTCTAATGGCTCGCCATTTCAGCTACGCTAAAAGGTAAACCCAATGTAAATAGCGTGGTTTGTATTTCGGTTACGGAACAAACAAGAATTACGCACAGGAATGCGGCCTCCTCCCACACTGACACTCACGGGAAGGGGGGGGGGGAAGGCGGAGAACTGTAACAAAACAGAATTACTGTATAACAATTATAAATATGTAATTCATCTAAGAATGTTCACTAATAGTAAGAACGAATGAACCCTGAAGGGAAGCATTCTAAACAGAAGCTGAAAAGTTAACAAATACAATTAGATTTAATTATAAAATAATTGAGACAAAATAAACGGAGTAGCTACTAATGCCGCAACAGGAAGGAAGCTACCGTAATACGTAGTACTGTAGTAATAAAAGGGTGAACGACCTCAAGGAGAGAGAGAGAGACCGTAGTCAAACTAAACTCCCAAGTTCCCTACGCTGATAGACCAAGTTCCCCGTAGGGAAGGAGGAACAGTGGAAAAACAGATTAATAAATAAAGTCCTGCGATGACGATTCCCCACGGCGCAGTTCACCGGTGGGGCAGTTCACCGGTGTGTGAGGGGGGAGGGGTAGCTAGCTACCACTCCCCTACTCCCTTGCTAACTAGCGCGGGGTTAATACACCCTCGTTAAATTCTAATGGGTCATCATGTTCAGCTACGCCGAAAGTAAACCCTATGTATATAGCGTGGTTTGTATTTCGGTTACAGAACAATAAAAAATTAAGTATGCGCCCTCCTCCCCCACTGACATTCACGGGAGAAGGGGGAGGGCGGAGAACTGTAACAAAATCAGAATTATAACAGAATTATAATTATGTACTGTACTGTAATTCATCTAAGAATGATCACAAGTACAGTAGTAAGAACCACTGACCCCCGAAGGCAAGTGTTCTCCACAGAGAAGCTGAAAAGTTAAAAATACAATCAGATTCCATTAAAAATAATTGAGACAAATAAACGGAATAGCAACCCAACCCGCAACAGGAAAGGAGCTTCCGTAATAGTACGGAGTAGTAGTAAGGGGTGAACGACCTCGAGTAGAGAGAGAGACCGTAGTCAAATTAAACTCTCACATTCCCTTCGCTGAGAATCCTAGCTCCCCGTAGGAAAGGAGGAACAGCGAAGATAATAGATGAATGAAGAAAGTCCAGCGATGACGATTCCCCACGGCGGCCGAGTTAACGGAAAAGCCGAAGGAAAAACCGATGGACCAAGAGGGAGAGGCCTTGCACTACGCAGGTGTCGTTGTCGTACATTACACACACAGCACAAACACTGAAAGAAAACTTACTACATTTCTATACACAAATATATACATAAACATAAAGAATGATTGTATATATATATATATATATATATATATATATATATATATATATATATATATATATATATATATATATATATATATATATATATATATATATATATTTTTATATATATATATATATATATATATATATATATATATATATATATATACAAGTATAAGAAAAAGTAAGTAAAAAGACAAAAAGCATTAATGGCTGTCAAAGAGGCGAGGGTGAAAGCGGACACGTCCGATCACCACCCGAGCCAAAGTAAAAGTGAGCTCACCACACAGGTGTGTGAGGGGGGGAGCAAGCTACCCCTCCCTACCCCCCACTAACTAGCAATGGGGGAAGTAAACCCTCGTTAAAATTCTAATGGCTCGTTATATCAGCTACGCCGAAAGTAATACCCATATTAAATAGCGTGGTTTGTATTTCAGTTACGGAACAAAGAACGTTTAGCAGGCGAACCTTCCTCTGATGAACGTACACGTTCCGGGCTGCTCCAGTGACTGCCGCCAGGATGTTGACTTTGTTCTGAAGGAACCAATTTCCTCTTAAGAAGTCGTGAAAACCAGACGTCAGGATTTCTTACTAACATGAACGCCATCGGAGGATGAGGAGAACTTAGTCTCGTCTTTCTTGTAATAAGGACGATCGTGAGGAGCAACGTCTGCAACTCGTGAGGGAACGTCTCTTCGTGGTTTAATACCTATCGCTCCCTTTGGTCATGTGACATTTCTTCTCCCAGGAGTTGGGGAGCTTGAAAGAGGTCTCGGACTGGGTGAGCGGCAAGTACGAACAGACCAACCCTCCGCAACACTGAACATGTTTTTCTCACTTTTTTCACTGACACTCACATCTTTTAATAATTTCACATCGGACATGAATAAAGCTGATTTCTATCTGTAGCAAGCAATTCTCCCTTAAGCCAAAAGGTTAGAATTGCGAAATATGTCCTTTAGTGCAAGCTCATTAGTACATAATTGTATCACACATGTAAAAATTAATAAACATATACATAAATATAAATAAAAGTGAAATATATAAAGTAGAAGTTAAAAAGGATCAGTGACTTGGGACGAGACTAAAAAACTAGGTTGCTAAGGACTACGTTTTCTCTCTTTCTCTCCCTGTACAGTGACCTGGGACGAGAACAACAAACTAGAACGCGAAGGACTACGTTTTATCTCTCTCTCTCTCTCTCGCTCTCTCTCTCTCTCTCTCTCTCTCTCTCTCTCTCTCTCTCTATCCCCCTGTACAGTGACTTGGGATGAGAATAAAAAACTAGATCGTGAAGAACTACGCTTTCTCTCCCCCTCTCCTTATACAGTGACCTGGGACGAGAGTAAATATCTGAATCGAGAAGAACAACGTTTCTCACTCCCTATCTCCCTGTATAGTGACTTGGGACGAGAAATGACAAATTCGTAGATAATTTGTATTTTTCCTAACTATACAAACCTTAGCTATTTACAAAGGGTAATTACTTCGGCGTAGCTGAATGACGAGCCATTAGAATTTTAACGAGGGTTTACTACCCCACCGCTAGTTAGCGGGGGGATAGGGAGGGGTAGCTAGCTACCCCGCTCCCCCTCACACACCAGTGAGTGCTTCACTTTGCTTAGAGGTAGGACTTATGACGGGGGACAGAGCTGGCGGGCAAATATGTGTAAATAGCTAAGGTTGTATACATACATACATACAGTATACCAAAGGCACTTCCCCCAATTTTGGGGGGTTGCCGACATCAAACAAAGAAACAAAACAAAAAGGGGACCTCTACTCTCTACGTTCCTCCAGGTTTGTATAGTTAGGAAAAATACAAATTATCTACGAATTTGTCATTTGTTCCGTAACTGAAATACAAACCACGCTATTTACATGGGGTGACTCAACCCTTAGGTAGGGAGGTAAGTCCCTGCCATACTGGCTTTGGCTTGCCCTGGGACTCCATATTCGAGTGTGTAAGTACTCAAGAAATAAGGAGTCCCTGCTCCTCGCTAGCATGCTGTGAAACTGCTGCGGCCTACATAAGCTGTGTGTGAAGGTGAGGAAGTGACTCGTCCTAGGAAGTTGACCTGGAGTTCTTCAGAAGGAAATCTAGGCTAGGACTCTCCCAATACCACCTCGTCAGGGTATGGGGACATGACAGTATTACACTTAATACTAGGAACACAAGGGAGCATGGTTTACCTGCAGTGGTTCGAGGTCAGCTGTGCAGAGAACCCAGGATGCTGCTTTCTCCAAGGGAGGAGAGGATGAAGAAAAGAATAAGGGCCAGACAGATCTTTTCATTCACACAGACTAAAACTGGGTAACAATGCCCTCAACCTTCGGCTACTTGTCCATTAAGGAGCCTAAGGTTAGACCAGCTATTGTGCAGCCACTACAGGGCCGATAGAGAACGTATCGAGCCTCCTGTGTGTCACGTCTTGCAGGTAGTGGGCCGTGAAGGTGGTCTGACGCTTCCACATCCCAGCTTGTAGGACCTGCATCACTGAATAATTTTTCTTGAAGGCCAGGGACGTAGCTATGACCCTGACATCATGCGCTCTATGGCGACGTGACGGAGAAGGGTCAGGATTTAAGGCCCGATGCATTACCTTGCGAATCCAGGCCGAGATAGTATTCCTGGTGACCCTCCTTTTCGTTTTCCCAGTACTCACGAACAAGGCTTGCACTTGGGGACGAACTGCAGCTGTTCATTTAAGATACTGTACAACCTCAGACTCCTCATTGGGCACAGTAAGAGATGGTCTGGGTCATCTATTACAGAAAAAAGACTCGAAACCTGGAAAGAGTCGAACCGTGGGTCCGGCACTCCCGGATTCTGAGTCTTGGCAACAAACTCAGGGACAAAGCTCAACGTTACCTCCCCCATCCCCTTGAATGGGCGATGTCGTACGAGAGACCATGCAGTTCACTGACTTGCTTGGCCGAGGCTAATGCTAACAGGAAAACCGTCTTCCAGGTAAGGTGGCGATCTGAAGCCTGGTGTAATGGTTCGTAAGGAGGTCTCTTCAGAGACCTGAGAACTCGAACCACGTTCCATGGAGGAGGTCTCACTTCCGACTGAGAGCAGGTAAGTTCATAACTTCGTATGAGAAGGGAAAGTTCCAGCGAGGAAGAAATGTCCATTCCTTTAAGCCTGAAGGCAAGACTTAAGGCTGAGCGATAGCCTTTCACTGCCGAGACTGAAAGGCGCATTTCCTCCCGCAAATACACGAGGAACTCCGCTATTGCTGGAATAGTGGCATCGAGTGGCGAGATACCCCTTCCACGACACCAATCACAGAAGACTCGCCACTTCGCCTGGTAGACCCCTGCGGATGACTTGCGCAGGTGACCAGACATTCTGTTCGCAACTTGTTGCGAAAATCCTCTCTCCGTGAGGAGATGCTGGATAGTCTCCAGGCGTGAAGTCTAAGCGAAGCTATGGCTTTGTGGAAGATGTTGGCGTGTGGTTGTTTGAGTAGCTTGTGACGTGGAGGGAGTTCTCTCGGAACCTCCGTGAGGAGTTGCAGAAGGTCCGGGAACCATTCTGCGTGATGCCATAGTGGAGCTATCAGGGTCATTGATAGATTGACCGATATTCTGGTCTTGTTGAGCACCCTCCTCATCAGACAGAACGGGGGAAAGGCGTACAAATCGATGTTGTCCCACCGTTGTTGGAAGGTATCCTGCCAGAGAGCCTTGGGGTCCGGGACTGGGGAGCAGTACAGCGGGAGCTTGAAGTTCAGCGCTGTAGCGAACAGATCCACCGTCGGGGAACCCCACAAAGTCAGGACTTTGTTGGCTACTTGAGGATCCAAAGACCACTCGGTACTCACTATCTGCGTCGCTCTGCTCAGACTGTCGGCGAGCACATTCCTTTTGCCTGGAATGAAGCGAGCCGCTAGTTTGATCGAGTGGACTTCGGACCATCTAAGAATCTCTACTGCAAGATGGGATAGCTGTTCTGAAAAGGTACCTCCCTGCTTGTTGATATATGCCACCACTGTGGTGTTGTCACTCATCACCACCACAGAGTGGCCCGCCAGGACTTGGTGGAACTTCTGAAGGGCCAGGAACACGGCTTTCATTTCTAGCAGGTTTATGTGAAGGTACTTTTCTGATTCTGACCACAGGCCTGAGGTCCTGTGGTTCAGAACGTGGGCCCCCCACCCTTTCTTTGATGCGTCCAAGAACAACATCAAATCCGGGGGAAGGACGAGAAGATCCACTCCCTTTCGTAGGTTCTCGTCTGCCACCCACCACTGGAGTGTCCGTTCCACTTGACCCACAGGGACCAAAGTGTCCGGGGAATCGTGTCCTTGATTCCACCGGGACTTGAGTCGCCACTGGAGAGATCTCATTCTGAGGCAACCGTTGGAAACGAGACGGGCCAGGGAGGAGAGGTGGCCGAGGAGACGCGACCACGTTTGGGCTGGGAGTTTTTCTCGATTGAGTAAAGGCCTCGCGACCTTCCTCAGCCTTGCTATCCTGTCTTCTGATGGGAAGGCTTTGTGGAGATTGGTGTCTATGACCATGCCTAGGTATACCAGTTTCTGAGAGGGCTGCAGAGAGGACTTCTCGAGATTTACCATGATCCCTAGATCTGGCAAAGTTTGAGGAGCTTGTCTCGGTGGCGAAGAAGGGTTGCCTGCGAGTCCGCTAGGATCAGCTAGTCGTCCAGATAACGAAGGAGACGGATGCCAATCCTGTGAGCCCACGATGATATCAGGGTGAACACTCTGGTGAACACCTGAGGGGCTGTGGAAAGACCGAAACACAGCACCTTGAACTGGTAGATCTTGTCGTCTAGGCAAAATCTTTAAGTACTTCCTTGAAGACGGATGGACTGAGATCTGGAAGTACGCGTCCTTCAGGTCCAGTGTACACATGAAGTCTTGTGGTCTCACTGCAAGTCTGACCGTGTCTGCCGTCTCCATACTGAACGGAGTCTGTTTGACAAACTCGTTCAGGGTTGAGAGGTCGATGACTGGTCTCCAGCCTCCTGACGCCTTCTTTACAAGAAAGAGTCGACTGTAGAAGCCTGGGGACCCATCCACTACCTCTTGGAGAGCGTCCTTCTTCAACATGGTCTGGACTTCTGCCCAAAGGGCTTGCCCTCTTGCCGATCCCATGGCAAGAGAGCTCAACGATACTGGATTCGCTGTCAGGGGAGGTAGAGAAGCTGTGAATGGGACGCGATAACCCTGACCGATTACGGAAATCGTCCAGGTATCTGCCCCGAGTTGCTGCCACCTTGCCGCGCAACTTTGTAGGCATCCCCCCATTGGTGGACATGCAGGGGGACTGCCAACCCTAGCGATTACGGCCTCGGCCGTTTCCTCTAGGGTTCTTGCCTCCCCTGGAGGACTTCTTGCTCCTTCTGCTCTTGGCAGGAAAGGGCTTAGACACCTTCGGCTTTGCTGCTGTCGTCTTCTTTGTGTCCTTAGCCGGACGGGGCTGTTGGGCTGCTGGAGGTTTGTAGGGCCTCGATGTCAGGGCCCTATGGATGAGGGAATCCTGGTTGGACTTCCTCCACCTCTCAGCGGTAAGCTCCACGTCCTTAGGCTCAAACTCTGCTAACATCCGAACTGGAGACCTTCTGGTAGAATCTCTCAGCCACTGCGTCCCATCATTTGAGAATCGTATTGGCCCACAAGCTCGAGACTTGGTGGGCCAGAAACTCGATGGTCCACGTGCCTGAGAGCAAGAAAGTCTCCAGTGCCTTCCTGGTGCTTTCTTTGGACAGGTCCTCAGACTGCACCAGGATGCCCAAAGACCCCAGCCAGATATCAAGCCACGAAGTTGCCTGCATGGCACACTTCGCCACCTTCTCCTGGCTTAGGATCTCAGTAGCTGAATAGGACACGTGCCGGTTGGAGAGTCTCTCTAGAGGGACTCCCCCGGTGAGTTCTTCCACGGAGTGGTGAATTGGAAGACCCAAACAAGACTCCTCAAGGATTTCAAAGTACCTCCTTTGATGGACTCGAGGAGGAGGGAGGAGCTTGTTACCGGTGCTGGATCTACTAGAGGAGGCAAGCTCAGAGAGCTGGCCCTCGCCATTGTCCCTGGCACTCTTCATCCCCTGAGACCAGGGCAAAGCTGCACTGGCCCTAGAGGGTTTCTGGGTGCCGTAGACACGGTCCAAGACCGTGTCCTTACCCTCACGAAGAGGAATCTCTGGGTCTGGAATCCCGTTGAGGTTCCTCATGAGGGTCAGGACTTGCCAGAACGTGTGTTCTGACTCTTGGTGCTCTCCTCCTGAAGGACTGGCAGCAAAGTCTCCTGTCTCCAATGGCTCTTCCTGGGGGGACACGTGGACATCCTCCGAAGGTCTAGCTGGCTCCTGTCTGATCCTTGCTGACGACTTGGGAATCGTCTTAGAGTCCTTTGGTTCCCTCCTGGGAAGGATACAGGACTCGAGTAACGATGGGTGCAGGGTCTTTTCCACCCCTGAACGAGAAGACTTCTCAGGGAGAGGCAGAGAATCCCCCAGTGGTGCGATGGGGGAACGGTCCAGCTCCTCCGACTCTCCTGAGGAGGGGTAATCCTCATCCGCATGGGAGGGAGAGAAAGTCTGGGGGGGAGGGGAAGGAGCCTTGCGCAAGGATCTGCGAGGAGACAGGATAGCCCTCGGAGGTGTCTCGACGGAGGGGACTCCTCTCTTCCTCTTCAGGGGGGGGAGGGAGCCGCCACTGATTTGTGACCCACGTCAGAGAGGACGGGCTTCATAGCCTGCACAAGAGCTCTGACCAGGGTCCCGAACCAGGGCTGCTGGCTGACAGTCGCGCTGTCAGACACTCCCTCTGGAGGGAAGGGGATCGTTCGATCCCTTGGAGGAGTCGACAAACGAGGGTTCGCCTGAAAAGAAGCTGAAACAAGAGAGTCCTTAGACCTGTCCGGGAACCGCCGCTCCTCCGGCAAGCCCGCTGTTCTGCGCTTGCGGGGAGGGGAACGAGATGATGACCTGTCTGCCTGGCGACGATCGCGTTGGAGGTCGCGCGATGGGCCCTGTCCAGGATCGCGCGCGAAAGGATCGTGTGCCATATGAATCTCGCGGGCGCGCATGGGCGCGGGCGTGAGAGTTTGATGGAGCGGGCGTGAGATGTTGATGGAGCAAGCGTGAGAGGTTGATGGAGCAAGCGTGAGAGGTTGATGGAGCGGGCACGAGGCCGCGGTGGCGCGTAGGCGATAGAATAGGCGCGTGGACGCGATAGCGCGCAGGAGATGGCGCAGAGGCGCGCAGGAGATGGCGAGGGCGCGTGGGCGCGGGCGCGCGTAAGAGATGGCGAGGGCGTGTGGCGCGCAGGAGCTGGATTGTGAGGAGGCTGGATACGAGGGTGCGCAGCATCCTGATACAGTACTGATGGGCGCGAGAGAGTAGTTGCGCGTGGGCGCGTATCCGGAAGAACCGGGCAAGGGCGCGAGTGCTTAGGTTCGGGATAGCGCGAGGGTGGGTTTGCGCGTTGGAGCGCAGGTGGGCGCTGAGCCATTTGAACAGTGTAGCGGGATGTAAACAAAAACAACCCCCACACCCTTGAATCTTACTTCTGACAATTGTCTCCGCAACACAAACTTTCCCCTGACGTTATCATAAACTGGACTCTTAGACTAAAGGGCAACAAAAACAAAACATAACCTTAAAACTATATTTACCGCAACCAAAACAAAAAATCATACATCATTAAACAAACTTAACACAAAAACAGACAAAAATAGCACTTTTATATTTATATTATAGCGGTATTTGTGGGTACACAGAACTCACCAATCACAAAACCTTTACGAATCCAACACCAACAGTCCCCACACAGTAACGAAAAACACTTAAACACTAAAATAAATCACTTAATACTAAACCCAATCATATACCACAACCCAGCAAAAATATTCAAAGCTTCAAACTAAACATAAGAGAAACCTCTTAATATTTCATATACGTGTGTGGCCACCGTCGTCCACACTCCCCACACTGGCAACTCAGTCCTTATCGCCAATTGCCACAAATCCCTGGCAAATAATCACTGCAGTCAATTTGACTGTCCAATAACATTAAAGGTGGTCATCATCATCATCATAACATCATCATCATGTCATCATCATCAACAAGAACAAATCTATTTTCAGCCGGGTCGTCAACAATTAAAATTCTTTCAATATCTCGCAGTCTAAATATAAACATACACAGTCTTCTCCTAAGTTCATATTATACGGTCCAGGTCGTCATCAATCTATCAAAAATTTAAGTCTCTCCAAAGGAGGAATTACGGCCTGCAATAAAAAGAAAAAACGCTTACGAAAACTCCTAACTAACTAAACTATCGCACTATAATCAAAGATAAACAATAAACTTTCTATCATTCATGAACACGCCTAACAAAAATAAATAAAAACAGTACTTACTCCGATACAAGAAAAATCACTTTAAAGCCGGCTGCCAATGAACAAAAAAACACAAACGACTCCTGCTACAGTCAAAGATCCAATGCTTTCGCCCAAGACATTCATCACCGCCCTATCCTAGCTAAAAAAATGTAAACAAACAACCTCAAATATACCGACAGTCTTTCCCCACTACAAACAATCATTCGCTAATTACCCTTGTTCTTCGGCGCGCACCGCGGACACACAAAACACGCACACACAAACCCACATACACACATACACTCTCGCGCACGCGCGATCTAACAAAACTAAAGCAAATGAAAAACTCTCTCTATTTGACAAAACTAAAACAAATAAACACACTTTCTCTCTCTTGCGATTTGACAAAACTTAAGTAAATAAACACTCTCACTCACTCACTCTCTCTCACTCTCTCTCTCTCTCTCTCTCTCTCTCTCTCTCTCTAATGACAAAGCTAAAGCAAATAAAATGTCTCGATTTAACAATACTAAAACAACTCTCTCTCTCTCTCTCTCTCTCTCTCTCTCTCTCTCTCTCTCTCTCTCTCTCTCTCAATTTGGCAAAACAAAACAAATAAATTAAAATAAAATTAATCCTCCACATTCCTCCCCCCTTACTTTGCCAAATCCTCACACAACACTTACCTATTTTCTCATTACCCAGTCGCAATCAGGAACAGGGCCTCGGCTTCGAGTAACTGGGCCTTCATATACCTGCACTCTCTCATTCATTTCTTCCATGTCGTTTTCACTCAACGTACTATTACTATTCCCGTCTATGTTCTGCTCGTCTAAGATATCATGCACTATTTCATCTACCTCAATTTCATCTGGCCCGAAAATCCCACTAATTTCTGTCAACAATTCATCCATTACATCTAAACCATTTTCTACTTTAACAAAAGAATCATTCATACTGCTTATCATTCTCCTATCTTTCATTCTCGTGTTCGTCATACGTTCTCTTGCCTCATCTAACGAAAAACCACACACACTATAAGTATCATTCATACTCATCCAAGTTTCATCTGTATTAATACATTTATCTTCCGTACTCACCTGTACATTTACACCCTTGTCCTGCTTATTCTGATTCCCGCCAACAACTACAAAATTCTCCTGTCTTTTATCCCCAGTAAATTTCTCAGACTTCTTTTTCTTTCCATACTCTACTAACACCAATTGCTTATCTTCTAAACCTAATGCCTCACACATACTCGGTTCATACTTGTTCGTTTTCAGCCATTTATTCATACCATTCTCCTGAATATATCTTGGTACCTCCTTCCATTTTCGCAACTGATTGTGGTGTGCCCTAACCTTTTCCACACTACCATCCACACTTACTTTACCTAAAACATAACTCAACCCACTAGAACCAACATCTAACACCTCATATGGACCTTCAAACTTATCACGTACCTTATTGACATTCATTCTTCCTTTTTCAATTACTTCTTTTAACACTTTCTCTCCCACTTTGTAGCTTTCAAATCTCTCATTTGCTTTCTTCCAAACATCTCTATCATTCTCGGACACACTCAATCTCGGTCTTACTATCTTTTCAAAATTCAACACAAACTTACACGGAGAAATACCAGTACTCTTGTGCACCGTCGCATTATACGTTCACAACGCACGCCCAACATATAAATCCCAATCATTATCACATGTACTCATCATCCGCAAAATTTCTGTCAAGGTTCTTACCGTCCTTTCAGCCAAACCATTCGCACTTGGCATATACGGAGTCGAATATACATGTTCAATGCCCCATTCTCTTAACATCTGCTCAAACTCCAATCCAACAAACTCCGGACCATTGTCACTTAACATTTTTGCAGGCTTACACACACTCATCGGCAACATCACTTGACTTACCATTCTCGCTACAGTCTCACTTCTTTTATTCTTGATGGGTACTGCATACGCAAACTTGCTCATATGATCGACCATAATAATCATTCCCACATGTCTCCTCGCAGTCACAGGCAACGAAACACAATCAATCACAAACATCTCAAATGGCTCTTTCATACGTAACCTCAGAACAGGCGGACTTGCATGCATGCTCTGATACTTTCCCTTCTGACAATCCTCACAAGTAGTCGCTACATCCCTACAAATTTGACTCAACCCAGGCGTAAACAACCTCTCTCGCATGCATTCCCACAATTTATTCTTCCCCATATGCCCATACCTGTCATGCACTACCATACACATACTTACAGCTGCATGCATTGGAAATACAGGAACATATATATCTTCATCCATTCCCCTATGCAAAAAATACACAATATTCTTACAAACAATAAATCTTTTAACAACTTTCTTATACGCTTCCAAATCACACGGCCATTCTTCCACCCTAATACCATTTAAAATACATTCACGTAACCTATTTATTTCGAAACATTCACCTTGCATTTCTTCCACCTCTTCTTTGCTTAACAAATCTTCTTCACTCTTTGCAATATCAATCATGCCAACAAAATTCGCCATGAATACACTATTATCCTCAATTACTATTACCTTACAGCCATTCTTTGAAAGCAAATCCTTACCAACATCAACTGACACATGGTGCAACCTCAAAAAATCTATTCCCATCAAAAAACAACTAGGCATTTCATTCTCTCCCATTACAATAAAATTATGTTCAACTTCCATACTCCCTAGTTTCACCTTCAACCTCACTTCTTCTCAAACAAGTAAACTTCCCTGACCTATTCCATGAATTCTCACACTCGTACACTGTCTTTTCACTTCCCAATTGTACCTCTCAATTTCCCCGATAACCGACTCATTTACTAATGACACTTGAGCACCCGTATCAATTAAACTACAATATTCATTCTCATTTATATTCACATATGTCATCATCCTTCCTTTTACACCATGCATACAGACATTTACTCTCCTTTCAATTCTGCCACTCACTTCACCAATATGTTCATCATCATATTCACTGTCCTCTACACCCCCATATCTTAGATTAAGGTCACTTGCACCATTATCCTTCTCACTCAACAATTTGCAACATTCCTCATTACATTGAATCCTCAAAATATATTCCCTATCATTCTCCTTACATGCCCTATATTCCATCGGTCGATTCCATCCAAAATACAAATACACAGTTACACCATACAACATACTTACCACCATTAATATCTTTGATAATACTTCCCCTTCTAGTACACTATTCTCCTCCTCATATACCATTTCTTTTGACACTTCATTCATCACCCTTCTTTTAAGCTCAGTTACACTACCTGGTATTTCCGTATTTAACCCCTCTTGTACCAACTTACTTAAACCCATTAGGATACACTTATATACCATATCTTCCCCTTCACAACTCTGCTCCACAACTAAACCTTCAGGCAACCTTTCAGAATTCTGATTACTCTCTTTATCTTCCATCCTCCCATGCATCCTCGACATCGCATTTGCTATCACATTCTTATTTCCCGGTACATATTCTAACCTAAAATCAAATTCATTCAAATCCTCTATGGTCCTAGCAACCCTTGCATTCACACACTCTTTCCTTATCATATACACTAGGGGCTGATGGTCAGTACGCACAATGAATTTTACACCATACAAAAATACTTTCAATGCTTTCACACAAAATCGTATTGCAGCCAATTCCCTGTCAATCGTCGAATACTTCCGCTCAGCTTTATTAAATGCTTTACTAACATACGCTATTACTTTCAATTGCTCTTCTCCATTTACTCTCTGCATTTGAACCAAACAACCACCCATACTAACCCCACTCGCATCCGTATACAACTCTAGCATATTCGCATTTTCACTGTAGTCTGGAAATGCCAAAGTGACGTCTTTCGCGGCCTCTTCCTTCAACCTTTCAAACGCTTCTATCATCTGATCATCCCATTTTAATTTTGTACTATTCCTTTTACCCGTCCATTCATTCAAAGGCTTCCCTATACCTGAACAATCTCTAACAAACTTGCGCCCAAACTCAACCAAACCAAGAAAACCTCGCAACTCACGCACAGTCCGGGGACGTGGAAATTCTCGCACCTTATTCACAAACTTGTCACTCTTCCTTATACCAGATTCACCCACTACATGCCCAAGAAATTCCACCTCCCTGGACAACCATGTACACTTCTCAAGCTTAATTTTCACACCAACTTCAATTAACCGCCTCAAGACTGCCTCAAGCAACCGCATATGTTCCTCAACAGTCTCGCTCGCACGCAATCAGAATATCATCTATAAAAACAGTCACCTTCTGTCGATCGAAACCAGCCAATACAACATTCATCGCTCTTTGGAAGGCAGCAGGCGCATTAGCAAGACCAAAACTCAACCTTTTAAATTGAAAGATGATATTTTGATTATAAAATAAATTTTTGAATATACTTACCCGGTGAATATATAATAGCTGACGCCTCCGACGGCTCGACAGAATTCAAAAACTCGCGAGCGATCGCCATGAAGGTAGCGGGTGTGCCCACCAGCGCCAACTATCGGCCAGATACCGCATATACATGTAAACAGCTTCAGTTCTTCTCATCCCGCTGTGTCTCTATCGGGGAGGAAGGGGGGTGCCTTTAATTTATATATTCACCGGGTAAGTATATTCAAAAATTTATTTCATAATCAAAATATCATTTTTAAATATTAAACTTAGCCGGTGAATATATAATAGCTGATTCACACCCATGGTGGTGGGTAGAGACCAGTATTAATACAGTTTACGGCGTATATGCTTAGAGTTTTTGACAGTTATATCATAACAAAACCCAAATAAATATAGGTACCTGGTAAGGAAGTTGACTCTAACGATTACTCTGCCTTGTTAGTCCGCTTTCCTCACGAAGCCCAGCCATCCTCTTAGGATGCTGAAAGACTCCCAGGAGCTGAAGTATCTAGGGCGACAACCCATACAACAGGACCTCATCAAAACCCTTAATCTGGGCGCTCTCAAGAAATGACATTTGACCACCCGCCAAATCAAAAAGGATGCGAAAGGCTTCTTAGCCTTCCGTACACCCCAATTAAAAACATTTCAAGAGAAGATTAAAAGGATATTGGAATTAAGGGAATGTAGTGGTAGAACCCTTACCCACTACTGCACTCGCTGCAACGAATGGACCCAGTGTGTAGCAGTCCTCATAAAGAGTCTGGACATCTTTTAAGTAAAATGACGCGAATACCGACTTGCTTCTTCAAACGGTCGCGTCCATAATACTTTGCAGAGATCTGTTTTGCTTAAAGGCCACAGAAGTTGCTACAGCTCTTACTTCGTGCGTCTTAACCTTAAGCAAGCAACGATCTTTTTCACTCGTGAGAATGAGCCTCTCGGATTAAAAATCTAATAAAATATGACAAAGCAATCTTTGACATAGGCAATGAAGGCTTCTTAACTGAGCACCACAAAGCCTCAGATCCACCTCGTAAGGATTTAGTCCGAGCTAAATAAAACTTCAGAGCTCTAACTGGACACAGCACTCTTTCAAGCTCGTTGCCTACGATCTCTGACAGGCAAGATATATCAAATGACTTAGGCCAAGGACGAGAAGGCAGTTCATTTTTGGCCAAGAAAACCAAGCTGAAGTGAACATGTGGCTTTATCTGTAGAAAAGCCGATGTTCCTACTGAAGGCATGGATCTCGCTGACCCTTTTAGCCGAAGCCAAGCACACTAAGAAAAGCGTCTTGAGGGTGAGATCCTTCAGGGAGGCTGAATGTAATGGCTCAAACCTGTCGGACATTAGGAACCTTAGGACCACGTCTAAGTTCCATCCAGGAGTTGCCATACGACGCTCCTTAGAGGTCTCGAAGGACTTAAGGAGATCTTGGAGATCTTGATTATTGGACAGATCTAAGCCTCTATGTCTGAACACAGACGCCAACATGCTCCTGTAGCCCTTAATAGTGGGCGCTGAGAGGGAGTGAACATTTCTCAGATGTAGGAGAAAGTCTGCAATTTGGGCTACAGGGGTACTGGAAGAGGAAATGGATGATGACTTGCACCAGTCTCTAAAGACTTCCCACTTCGACTGATAGACCTTGATGGTAGATGCTCTCCTAGCTCTCGCAATCGTTCTGGCTGCCCCCTTCGAAAATCCTCTAGCTCTTGAGAGTCTTTCGATAGTCTGAAGGCAGTCAGACGAAGCGCGGGGAGGCTTTGATGAAGACTCCTTACGTGGCTGCCGTAAGAGATCCATCCTTAAAGGTAGACTCCTTGGAACGTCTACCAGCCATTGAAGTACCTCTGTTACTCACTCTCTCGCGGGCCAGAGTGGAGCAACCAATGTCAACCTGGTCCCTTCGTGAGAGGTGAACTCCTGCAGCACCTTGTCTAGGATCTTGAAAGGTGGAAAGGCATAAACGTCCAGGTGAGACCAGTCCAGCAGGAAAGCATCTATGTGAGCTGCCTCTGGATCTGGAACTGGAAAGCAGTGAGTCGAGAGCCTCTTTGTCAGAGAGAGTAGCAAAAAGATCTATGGTGGGTAGACCCCATGTCATCCATAGCTTCTCGCACACAGTCTTATGCAACGTCCACTCCATGGAGAAGACTTGTCCTCTTCTGCTGAAGCCGTCCGCCAAGACATTCATTTCTGCACAAATCTCGCCAAAGGAGAGATGTTACTGCCTTAAAAGGAGTTCCTTCTGATCCGTGGATCAAAGAACCGAGCATTCCAGACTGTCCAGTGGAGCTCCCTAACCCAAATCCGCTGCATCTGAAAACAACACATGGTTTGGGTTCTTGATCGCAAGAGAAAGACCTTCTCGAAGTCTGATGTTGCTGTCCCACCAAGTCAGACATGTCTTGACTGAGTTGGAGATTGGGAAAGAGATACTCACTAAGCCCTTCTCCTTGTTCCAATGTTTAGGTGAAATAGGAAAGGGCATAGGTTGAGTCTCCCCAGAGAGATAAACTACTCCAGCGATGAAAGAGTTCCCATGAGGCTAGTTCAAACTCTTACAGAGCAACTGTTTTTCTCTTGCAAGTGAAGGACTTTTAACAGAGCTTGTTCCATTCTTGCGGGAGACGAAAAGGGTCGAAAAATCAGACACTGTATCTCCATTCCCAAAAAAAGAATAGTCTGGGATGGGATACTGTAAGTTACGACTTCTCTACGTTCACTATGAGACCTAGCTCCTTGGTTAGGTCTAATGTCCATTAGAGGCTCTCCATACAGCGATATAATGACGAACGCCCTGATTAGCCAGTCGTCAAAATAAAGGGAGGCTCTGAATCCTCAAAAAATGTAGAAAGCTTGCTACATTTTGCAAGGGCCTTGTAAAAACAAGAGGAGCAGGAATGAGGTCGGAGTACAGTGCTCGACAGTGGTACATTACTTTCCCGTCCACAAACCTCAGATGTAGTTGAAAGTTTGGATGAATCGGGATGTGGAAGTATGCATCCTGAAGGTCGAGAGAGACCATCCAGTCGCCTTCCATTAATGCTCTCAAGACAGCTTGGTAGACTTCATCGTGAAGTTTGTCTTGACAATGAACACATTGAGCGCACTTGCATCTTACGTACTCCTGCAGTGAAAGTGGCTGCCAGATCATTGGAGCCATCCCTGATAGTCTTGTTCCTGCAGAGAACGTGGCTGTCAGATCATTGGAGCCATACCAGATAGCCTTGTTTATGCATGACATAATTGTACAGCAAAACTTCAAACGCTCGAAAAAACTCCCAACAGGAGATGGTCTAGCTCTGAAGCCGACCATAAAATCTTGGAGCGTCTCATGGCCAGGCGCCAGGGAGAGTCTATGAGGCTTGAGAAGTCTATCTGGGCAGAGGCAGGAACTCCCAAGGCGAGAACTTCTCCCGTGTCATACCAGACGCTCGCTCAAACGGACGAGTAAATGCTCATTTGGGCGGCTGACGGCCAGAGTCTCGTTTAGTGTAACGGCGACTCGAAAGCGAAGGTTCATCGTGAACCTGCTCAACGTCATACTTCTCCATAAGGGAGGCAAGCTTAGTCTGCATGTCCTGCAGGATAACCCATTTAGGATCAACAGGAGTCGGGACGGGCCGAGACGACGGTAACGTCTGTGTTGGCAAAACATTGCCTTTACCGCGACCCTCGGACCCCGTGTTACGCTTGCGTTTAATAAGCGAATCGTCTTCCGACGACTGCAAAGGGTCAGAGCTGTCCCCATGGCTACAGCCAGGACGCTGGACCTGTCCTGAATGGACTGACTTCCGCTTTAAGGGTCTAGAAACTTTGCTCCAAGATTTCTTTTGCGAGAAGCCTTCGGATGACGAGGAGAAAAAACAGCCTCGCTCGTCTTATGGTAGGGGCGATCTTGCTAGACACGCCCGATACCATAGAGGGAACGTTTGTTCGTTGGTTAAAGCCTCTCTTCCCCATAAGTCCTACGACATTACTTCTCCCTGGTAGCATGGGAGCCTGAAAGAGGTATCGGACTAGGTGAACGACAAGCACGAACAGACGAACCCTCGGTCGCAACACAAAAAAACACTTTGCGCAATTATCACTTTATCACTACGATTTTGTTTTTGCACTTACTTCACTGAAATCGAATTTTTCAATAATTTTACATTAGGCATGAATAAAAACTGATTTCTACCTGAAGCACGCAATTATCCCATACATCAAAAGGTTATAATTGCGAAATAAGTCGTATAATGTAAGCACATTAATACAAGCAAAAAAACAGTAAACATATATATCGAATAAAACGGAAATATAAAAAAGTTAAAAGGATCAGTGACTGGGGAGGAGACTAAACACTAGTTCATTAAAAACTATGTTTTCAATCTCTCACCGTACAGTGCCTTGGGACGAGAATAAAAACTAAAAACGTTTTATCCTTTCTCCCCGTACAGAGACTTGGGACGAGAGTAAAAAACTGACTCGAGAACAACGTTACTCGCTTGGGACGAGAATAAAGATCGGAACGTTCTCTCTTCCTCTCTCTCTCTCCGTCTCTCTCTCTCTTGATTTCATGCAGAAGAGAAAAGCCCACTTACCCTTTGTCAATAAACAGGTTATTTGACCAAAGGAAAAAACTGAAAGAACTAAGAAATTGAAAAGCCTTGGGACGAGAATAAAAACTAAAAACGTTTTATCCTTTCTCCCCGTACAGAGACTTGGGACGAGAGTAAAAAACTGACTCGAGAACAACGTTACTCGCTTGGGACGCGAATAAAGATCGGAACGTTCTCTCTTCCTCTCTCTCTCTCCGTCTCTCTCTCTCTTGATTTCACGCAGAAGAGAAAAGCCCACTTACCCTTCGTCAATAAACAGGTTATTTGACTAAAGGAAAAAACTGAAAGGACTAAGAAATTGAAAATTAACAAGTTCCTTTAAATTAGTATTTAAAACATTTCAGTTTGAAAGAAGATTGAACAAAACGTCAAAATTGATTTACTCTTTCTGCAAAGTGAAACCGAGATTCTCTCTTTCTCTATCGTAACGATAGAGCGCAAACTGCGTAGCATAAATAAACCAAACGTTAGTTCATCTTTGAAACAGCACGAAGACTATTCAAAGAAAATCTTTCATAAAATATTTACTAAAAAATATTCATTTAATAACTCTTACAGAGCAAAAGATTTAAACTTAACGAAAATAAAAGTTGAATGGGCTCAACGTTGTTTAACTTCGGTTTCCAAGTTAGGACCGCCTACTCTCGGATTAGGGGAGGAATAGGTAAGGCCGCATATAAACAAATCATTAAAATTTATCTTGATGTTTAGTATAAATGGAAAGCTAATCGAAGAGGCCTAATAAAGGCGGGTGAGATATAAAATATATAGAGGAAAATCTATAATTAACAACAACAATTTATAACGTGATAAGATAATTGCTAAAAGCCTAAAACACACTTCCGTACACTAAGGGAAGGGTCGGCCATTTTTACTCTATGGAAAAAAACCAGAGATAAAAGCAAGGGCAAAACACTTTTACTCTCCTTTCAAAAGCATTTCTTTTGAGGATAGCATTGAATAATCCAACACGGCGAAAGCAATAAAACCAAAACCAAGTACTTCACCAATTCGGTAGAAAACTCGGGGTCATAATAGCGAGTGGAATCGACTTGTCGATGAGACCGACAGAGAAGAACTGGAGCTGTTTACATGTACTGTATATGCGGTATCTGGCCGATAGTTGGCGCTGGTGGGCACACCCGCTACCTTCATGGCGATCGCTCGCGAGTTTTTGAATTCTGTCGAGCCGTCGGAGACGTCAGCTATTATATATTCACCGGCTAAGTTTAATATTTAAAATGACAATTTGTACTTGAAAATGCGGTAATGGGCCTGCTCCCCTCTGCCAGAGGCATCTGGTAATAGCCCCGCACCAAATCTAATTTAGTAAAAACTTTCATTCCATGCATCTTATAAACACAATCAGACACCACGTTCATTGGAAAACGTTCTTTAACAGTCACTTCATTTACCTTCCCATAATCAATACACATGCGTAAACTTCCATCAGGCTTTCGTACAGGGACAATAGGGCTATTCCAGGCACTCTCACTCCTTTCTATTACACCCATACGCTCTAATTCCTGACACTGCTCCTCTATCTCCTTGGCAATAGGCGGAGAAAAATGCCTGGGACGCTGATATATGGGGGTATCATCACTGAGAACTATTTTAAATTCTGGCAGGTCTGACCCCCCACAATCATCGTCACCGAGACTCATAACTCTCCGCTTATCCCATAACATCTTAAGCAATCGTTCCCTTTCGACCTCACTTATACTCTCATCTAACTTAATTCTTCCTTTCAACGTATCGTAATCCCAATCGTCATCGTTCTTTACCTTACCAGCCATTACCTGTCTCGCCTTAACATATCTTTCATCCTCTACATTGATCAGTGTATACATACATCCCATGCAATCGCCCTCACGTATTCCACGTACTCTCTTCCTCCTAACACTCGGCAACAACCTTACATACACCTGGGGTTCCTGCATATTCATAACACCATCATATATATAAGCACTCGTTTTCACCAAATTACCTGCTTCCATACCTTCCACTACATATTCATCCTTGTCACTATTTGAAATTCCCAGACTGCTCGGCCATGCAACTTTTACACTAATAACCTCACCTTTCTTACCCGATAACTTTACACTTTCCTTTGCTACCAACGGCACTCCCTTCCACACCTTCGTACTCACTCTGCCGTCTTCCTTTAAATAAAATTCCCCACAAATATTACCTCTAACCTTTATTTCTATCATATTCACACTTGGATGTACAATCATACCACATTTTTTCAGAAATTTATACCCAAGCAGTACGTCATATTTCTCATTCGCTCCCTCGACCACGTAAAAATCATTATCCTCCATCATCAGCCCCCCAATCATAACATTTTCCCGCAACTTTCCTTGCATAGGCATACGCAAATTACCAATACCTTTTACTTCACCCTTACATCCCTTAAATTCACAAACCTCTTTTACCTTATCATATGCATTCCTAAACATTAAATTGACACCACAACCAGTATCAATCAAACCAACCAACTCTACACCATTGAAAATCATTTTCACACTCATGCAATCATGTGCTCTTTCTCCCATCACATCTTCGTGCAATAAACCCTCACGAACATGCATCACATTCACTCCCCACACACACGAGGACTCACCCAGCTGAACCCTCTGATTAATTAGTTTCCCGAACATCCTAGCTGACTTGATCCCTTCTTTCTACAAACCCTAGCTACATGCCCATCTGCACCACATTCAGTACACTTACCCCGCGGCTCCTTGCACATTCTAGCATAATGACCATCCTTACCACAATTACCACAAATTACATTCATACGATTACTACGGCATCCACTCGCTATGTGGCCAGTCATACCACACCGATAACACTTAACCACTTTCTCTTTCTTACAGTCGCTAATACGATGCCCTGTCTCTCCACACCCGAAACATGCTCCTAATGCCCATCTACACTCGTTCTTTTTATGTCCTACCTTCCCACACCTATAACACCTCTCTTCACGGATACCACTACCTAACCTAACTTGCTGCATACTAGCACTTCTATCTCTCCAAACTTGATTTCCCTGTCTAAACCCGTCATTTCTCGGCATGGGTATTCCTACATTACTCACCCTAACACTTCTATCTACTACACTATCAGCTGCCCTCATTGGCCCTCTCATAACAGCATCTCTAAAACTACCAAATTCTGGCACACATTCCTCCATTCCAGTTCTTACACTCACAGATTTACTTTCTTTCATACACCTATCCAACTCGTAATCCTCAACTATCTCTAAAATATCATCCCAAGTCAATCTCTCTCTAGTCCACCTCATTTTCTCCTTCCGTTTCAAATTAATAAACTCACACACACTCTCTGGTACTGTACCCAAAAACTTCTTCATTAGTTCCTTATTTTCATTTATTCCTTCGTCCCCATACTTCTTTCTAGCCAATGTTTCTAACCGACATACATACATCGAGATTGCTTCACCCACCTTCATTCGTGCTTCATCAAAATCATTTTTTCGCTTATACCTAACACTACCTTTCATACGTTTTACCTGTTCAATTATCCTCTTCTTTACACTTTCAAACTCAACCTCTCCTACACTCATTATCACCCCATACATCGTCAACAAATATCCTGACAAAAATTCTCCCAACTCCCTAGCCCAAACTCTCTTACTATCCCCATACTTAGCCTGACAAAACTTTTCATATTCCCTAAAGAAGTCATATACATCCCTACTGCTATGTTCATTAAAACTTTCACACCTACAGTAGGTACCTCTCTCATAAACACTGTCTTACAAACTTCCTCTACTTTCATTCTCACTACTATCTTCATTGTCTACTCCCTTCTTGTTGCCTTCTTCTTCATTTAAATACAATGAATCTAGTTCTACACTCAAAGTCCTATCTTTAACTATTCCCTTCTTACCCTTTTTCTTACTTACCACCTTCACCCATTCATGATCCTCCTCACTCACACCCTGACCTTTCTTCTTTTCTTTCTTCACATTATCTTTACCTTTCTTCTCATTCTTCCTATCACCCTTCGTTCCAATCTTACTATGTCTAGTCCCTTTATTTTCAATATCACTATCACTACCTTCCCCATTATCACTTACCCTATCCTCTTCCACCATCAACCCGTTACCAGAAGCAGAAGCCACTCCTCCAACTGCACCTTCACCCATGACAGTTTTCATCATCCCCATTACTTGCCCTAACATAGCTTCCATTCGTTTCTCATTTTCTCGCATCCTCATCTCAACACCCTCTTCCACTCTCTCTACAGTTCCCTGAAGTTCCCTAAGTTTCCTTTGCATCTCCTCATTCTCACTACTTAACCTCGCATTCTCCAACAACAACCTCTCCTCTCGCTCATTAGACAACCGCAATTCCTCCTTTAACATATACAACTGTTCCTCCATTAACTCCATTTCGATACCATTAATATTTTAAGTAATACCTAAACCTATTTACCCTTGTCCAACAGTCCAGTTTCAATCCCACCTTCAACAGTCGTCCCTGTTCGGGCGCCAAATTTATGTAGCGGGATGTAAACAAAAACAACCCCCACACCCTTGAATCTTACTTCTGACAATTGTCTCCGCAACACAAACTTTCTCCTGACGTTATCATAAACTGGACTCTTAGACTAAAGGGCAACAAAAACAAAACATAACCTTAAAACTATATTTACCGCAACCAAAACAAAAAAACATACATCATTAAACAAACTTAACACAAAAACAGACAAAAATAGCACTTTTATATTTATATTATAGCGGTATTTGTGGGTACACAGAACTCACCAATCACAAAACCTTTACGAATCCAACACCAACAGTCCCCACACAGTAACGAAAAACACTTAAACACTAAAATAAATCACTTAATACTAAACCCAATCATATACCACAACCCAGCAAAAATATTCAAAGCTTCAAACTAAACATAAGAGAAACCTCTTAATATTTCATATACGTGTGTGGCCACCGTCGTCCACAAACTCCCCACACTGGAAACTCAGTCCTTATCGCCAATTGCCATAAATCCCTGGCAAATAATCACTGCAGTCAATTTGACTGTCCAATAACATTAAAGGTGGTCATCATCATCATCATATCATCATCCTCATGTCATCATCATCAACAAGAACAAATCTATTTTCAGCCGGGTCGTCAACAATTAAAATTCTTTCAATATCTCGCAGTCTAAATATAAACATACGCAGTCTTCTCCTAAGTTCATATTATACGGTCCAGGTCGTCATCAATCTATCAAAAATTTAAGCCTCTCCAAAGGAGGAATTACGGCCTGCAATAAAAAGAAAAAACGCTTACGAAAACTCCTAACTAACTAAAATATCGCACTATAATCAAAGATAAACAATAAACTTTCTATCATTCATGAACACGCCTAACAAAAATAAATAAAAACAGTACTTACTCCGATACAAGAAAAATCACTTTAAAGCCGGCTGCCAATGAACAAAAAAACACAACCGACTCCTGCTACAGTCAAAGATCCAATGCTTTCGCCCAAGACATTCATCACCTCCCTATCCTAGCTAAAAAAATTTAAACAAACAACCTCAAATATACCGACAGTCTTTCCCCACTACAAACAATCATTCGCTAATTACCCTTGTTCTTCGGCGCGCACCGCGGACACACAAACCGCACACACAAACGCACATACACACATACACTCTCGCGCACGCGTGATCCAACAAAACTAAAGCAATTGAAATTCTCTCTCTAATTGACAAAACTAAAACAAATAAACACACCTTCTCTCTCTTGCGATTTGACAAAACTTAAGTAAATAAACACACTCACTCACTCACTCACTCTCTCTCTCTCTCTCTCTCTCTCTCTCTCTCTCTCTCTCTCTCTCTCTCTCTCGACATAGAATAGTTATCTTGTGAATTACTAAGAATCTAATCAAGATGGCTATGTACAACACGGGCAAGGCTTGGAGAGACATCGCTGGACTCAGCAAAAATAAATTTCATGAGTTGGCGAAACAGGAGCTCGACCGTCTGATAACAGAGGTCACTAGTAACGTCAACCAATGTGACGGAAAAATATTCGCAGACATATTGAAACAATATGATCCAATAAACTGGAGCAAATCTGCGGAAAACATCAGCAAAATAATAGAAGAAATTCCAAAGAAAATCCAAGTGTTAAAGAGACTTATAAAGAAAGTCTACATCAATCAACACATTCCATCAAAGAACAATAAGAAGTCCAATATGGTGAATATGCTGATCGATGCAATGGGAAAAAGAATGCCAAAATGGTGTAATACATGTAAGATATGGTATTCCATTAATAATCCTCAACAATTGATTAGAAAATGTGATGCCTGTCATGTCCCAACACACCCCACATGTGCTGAAATACAGCAAAAAATAAAAAATAAAGACACAAAGGTATTCTGCTCAACATGCTTAGTCTGGATAGAAAATATAATTAAGTCGAGACTAAATCTGCAAATAGTTGAAGATAAAGAAGAGGAAGAAGAAGAAACAGAAGAAGAAGAAGAAGAAACAGAAGAAGAAGAAGAAGAAAAAGAAGAAGAAGAAGAAGAAAAAGAAGAAGAAGAGAACAATGAACAGGATATGTGTAAGGATGCAGAAGAAATCATTGATATAACCTATGATGCCATCCAACAACATACTTATGAAGAAATAAATTACCAGATGGAAACAAATAATAGACCCAAGAGACTCTACCCGGACCTACATAATTTTAGGGAAGAGCAAGAACAAGAAAAAATAGAAAAGAAGGATATAGTCTGCAATATGCTGAAAAGAGGGAATTGCAGATTTGGCGAAAGATGCTACTACAAGCATCCAAAGATATGCCATAATTATGAAATATATGGTAAATGTGCGTATTTAGACGGATATGGAGACGAATGCAGAGATCTCCATCCAAAAATATGCAAAAACCTAAAAGAAGGAAAAGGATGCATTTACAACAAAAAAATGTCGATATATGCATCCTGCAACCATGAATGAAAGTAAGAAAACTCAGCAAACTGAAAAGAAAAATGAAAGCAAAAAAGAAACAAAAAAAGAAACAAAAAAGCAGGCCGTGTATATACCGCGCTTTGAACCAAGAGCCCCAAGATATGAGGCCTTTCAACCCAAACCTGCACATTTAGAGCCCAACTACAAAGAATGCATCTATAATGCCAGGGGTTGGTGCAGATATGGGGACAGTTGCAGGTATACACACACAAATAAATATGAAGGCGAAAGAGCAAATATAATAGAAAAGTTGGATTATTTAATGGCAGAATTCCGGGAAATGAAGAAAAGAACATCATATCAGAACAGGAAGGAAGCATGGGAGAATCCATATTATTACCAATATTAAATAATGGGGATGAAACACAAACCATAATCGTAATGAATGCACAGGGTTTAGTCACGAGTAACTCTAAAAGGAAAATAGAGTTCTTAGAAGAACTAACCCAAATTGAAAAAATAGATATATCAAATATAAGTGAAACATGGTATTCCCAAGAAACTGGCAGTGATGACCAGATAAAGGGTTTCCAAACTTATAGATCAGACAGAAAAAATAGGAATCAAGGGGGAACCACAATATATGGAAGAGACATAAATCAAGGAAAAGTATGTGAAAAATACAGCAACACAGAATGTGAATTGATTGCGGTAGAATTTGAATTTGAAAAACTAATGAATATTGTAGTTTACAGACCCCCAAACACTAAGGAGTTTGACATAATAATAGAAAAAATAGATGATATATGTAGAAACCATAAAGACTGGAATATACTCCTATCCGGAGATTTTAACTTTCCTTTCGTGGATTGGAAAGAACGGATAGAAGAAAGTGGTTGTATGTATACATATAAAAAAGATAGTAATAGTAGCGCAGAAGATAAGAGGCAATTTGAAAAGCTTCAAGATATGCTATTAGAACATAATATGCAACAAATAAACCACATTCCAACAAGAAAGGAAAATGTCCTAGACCTAGTATTTGTGAATGAGGTGAATTATGTTAAAGAAATAATAGTGTATAACACGGGAATTTCAGACCACAATGTCATAGAATTGATAGTTCATTCCAAAGCAAGTGATCACAGAATTAATAAAAGCACAAAACTTTGGGAAGGATATGGAAAATATAACTTTTACAGTAAGAATATAAAATGGTCAGAAATAAATGAAGAACTGAATAAAGAATGGAAAAATGTATTTATAAGTGATAATATACAGGTAAATACGGATATACTGTACAAAATACTGGAGAAAATTGTTGAAAAATATGTACCGAAAAAAAACAATAAACAAAAGACGTGCATACCAAGAGACAGAAGGATCTTATTTCAGAAAATTAAAAAGTGGAAGAAAAATCTTGCAAAAGAAAAAAATGTGTGGAAAATGAGGGAAATAAAATGTAAGATAGAAAATGCAGAACAAAAGATTATACAGTCGAAAGAAAATGAAAAAAGGGACTTAGAAGAAAGGACACTTCAAAATATAAAAAGAAACCCCAAAGTACTTTACTCCTATGCAAAAAAGATGAATAAAAGGAGAATAGAAATAGGCCCTCTAAGAATTGAAGGACGGCTAACGAATGAAAAAAAGGAAATATGCAACATATTAGCAGAAAAATATAAGAGTGAGTTCACGCCAAGAATTGCGAATGAGAATAATGAAACAGAAATGAGAGAAGAAAATGTTGAATATCTAACGGATATAGATATTAATGAAGCAGATATTGTCACGACTATAAACGAAATTAAAAATGGATCGGCAGCCGGACCAGATGGAGTTCCAGCGATTTTGTTAAAAAAAACTGCAAACACTATCGCGAAGCCGCTTGCAATACTGCTAAGACAGAGTGTAGATATGAGCGAGATATATGTTAAACATAAATTAGCTTATATAACCCCTATCTTCAAAAGTGGATCAAGACTAGAGGCAAGCAATTATAGACCTGTTAGTCTAACATCACATATTATGAAAGTGTATGAGAGGGTAATAAAAAAGAAAATAATGAACCATTTGGTCAAAAATAATTTGTTTAATATGTTTTGTCAAAAATAATTTGTTTAATATGGGTCAACACGGTTTCGTACCTGGAAAAAGTACACAGACCCAACTGATAGCACACTATGAAAACATATACAATAATATGATAAATGAAAAAGACACAGATGTGATCTATCTAGATTTTGCAAAAGCCTTTGACAAGGTAGACCATAACATATTGGAGAAAAAAATTAGAAAGCATAATATTGTGTGAAAGATAGGAAAATGGGTAAAAGAATTCCTGCAAAACAGAAAACAGATAGTGGTTGCAAATGACGAGAAATCAGATGAAGCCCAGGTAATATCTGGTGTGCCCCAAGGTACGGTATTAGCTGCACTGCTATTTGTTATTATGATCTCAGACATAGACTGTGATGTTGAAAACTCCGTAGTGAGAAGTTTCGCCGATGACACAAGAATAAGTAGAGAAATTACTTGTGATGAAGATAGGAACTCACTACAAAGAGATCTAAACAAAATATATGAATGGGCGGAGATAAATAGGATGGTATTTAACTCCGATAAATTCGAATCAATAAATTATGGAAACAGAGAAGGAATGGTGTATGCATACAAGGGACCTAATAATGAGACAATCACAAACAAGGAAGCAATTAAAGACCTTGGTGTAATTTTAAATAGGAATATGTTATGCAATGACCAAATAGCAACACTGTTGGCTAAATGTAAAGCAAAAATGGGAATGTTATTCAGACACTTTAAAACAAGAAAAGCTGAACACATGATTATGCTTTACAAAACTTATGTGCGTAGTACACTCGAGTACTGCAATGTGATATGGTACCCACACTACCAAAAGGATATTGCGCAAATAGAGAGTGTACAAAGGTCCTATACTGCTAGAATAGAAGAAGTTAAGGACCTTGACTACTGGGAAAGACTGCAATTTTTAAAACTATACAGTCTAGAAAGGAGAAGAGAACGCTACATGATAATACAAGCATGGAAGCAAATAGAAGGAATTGCTGAAAACATCATGGAGCTTAAAGTATCAGAAAGAGCAAGCCGAGGTAGATTAATAGTGCCAAAAAGCATTCCAGGTAAACTGAGAAAGGCGCACAGGACATTAATCCACTACGCACCAGCATCGATAATGCAGCGACTATTTAATGTGCTGCCAGCTCATCTAAGAAACATATCAGGAGTGAGCGTAGATGTGTTTAAAAATCAGCTCGATAAATACCTAAGATGCATCCCAGACCATCCAAGACTGGAAGATGCAAAATACACCGGAAGATGTATTAGCAACTCTCTGGTGGATATACGAGGTGCCTCACACTGAGGGACCTGGGGGAACCCAAACAAAAAATAAGGCAATAAGGCAACAAGGTAAGGCTCTCTCTCTCTCTTTCTCAATTTGGCAAAACAAAAAAAAATAAATTAAAATAAAATTAATCCTCCACAACAGGTATATTAACCTGTGGGCGCGCAGGGGATCATGGGCGCGCAGGGGATCATGGGCGCACATGGCGCGCATCAGGATGTGGGCGCGCATGTGTGCGCAGCTGCGATGGGGGCGCAGTGCGCGCGATCGGATTAGGGCACACATGTGTGCGCTGTTGGGTTGCATGGGGCGCCTTGAGAGAAACTGGAACCTGGCGCGCAACTGGAGAGTCGCGCGCGACTGGAGGAGCGCGTGCAGGATTGCACGGTCTGGAAGGAGAGTCCAGGGGTACCTGGGAGCGCCCGTGCGTTAACTTAGGCACCTCCTGGACGCGCGCTGGGATGTAGAAGCAAGCTGGCGCGTTGGCGAGCACGTGTGCGCTGTGTTTGGAACTGCGCGCAATGGGCGCGCCTAACTTCAGAAGGATGCTGGAAGGAGAGTCCAGAGGTACCTGTGAGCGCCTGTGCGCTAACCTAGGAGCCTCTTGGACTGCGCGCGACGTGGCAGGAACCGGACAACGCTGGGGCGCTGGTGGGCGCAAGTGCGCAGGTGAGCGCTGGCGCGCTAGATAAAAAACTGCTGGCGGGCGCCGGGGCGCAGAAGGATGTGGGTGCGCAGGGGAACCCTGGCGCGTAACAGGAACAGGGGCGCGCACGCGCGCAGGTGAGCGCTGTGACGCTAAGACTGGAACGGCAGCAGCAGCAGCATGAGGGAGCGCAGGTTGGACCTGGCGCTTGAGGGCAAGAGGCGCAGATTTGCGCTCAAGTCCCTTATACCCTGAAGGGACTGGTGCCTGCGCAATGGCAGGTTCAGGTGGCGCGTAAAGCGCATCAGCATCATCGAAGGTTGACGGCAGGTCAGCAGGTCTGGAGGGAGACTGGTCACAGGGTCCCGAAGAACGACCTTCCTCCGAAGGGGATCGCGAACGATCCCTGGAGAGGTCTAAGGTGGTAGCTGGCGGGATCCGCAAACGGCGAGTCGTCTCCTCCGCAGAGGACTGTGGGGACAACGAGCCAAAGAGGTGCCTCCTAACTCCCTTGTGAGGGGAAGGAAGACCTCTACGGCGAAGGGGAGGACGAGCCTTCTGCCTTATATGCCCACGAGGGGCCGTGGGGTCAGAAAGCTGACAATCGTAGGGCCTTCAAAGAGGAGTCTCTGTGAGTGAACTCCCCCGCGGGGGAGAATCACCGGCAGGAGAGACCGCAGGACTTAGTTCCTCCCTCAAAAGGTGTTCGGAGGGGGAAACTAAGCCTTCAGCTACCTCAGCAACAGGAACAGGGGTTTGACTAGACCCACAAGATGCCTCCGTCACAACAACGTCAACAACAGACATAGGAGCTATCCCTGCTGTAGTTGGCGATTGTTTGACAGCTGCACCAAGTTTGATCATGTCAAACAGGGCTTCCCTGGAGGGTGAACCCTGCAGCCCCAAGGAAGCCCAAAGCTGTAACAAATCATTGTTATTGACAGATAAATCAATGTTCATATCCTCCTCCGGGGGAGGAGAGGCAGCCGCCTCGCTATGGGAGGCAACTACCTCTCCCGCACCCCGGGATCGGTCAACAGCAATACGGTCTACGCTACCACTGCCGGCCTCTCGGAAGAGACCGCTCGAGGGGGAGCTTCGGAGGAGGAAAGGGCTACGGAAGAAGAAGTCTTGGAATTTTCTCTCTTCAAAGAAGCCTCTGAAGGAGAAAGATCCCTTTTAGACTTTTTCTTCCGGCGCCGGGCAAACCTCTCCCACTGGGAGGTAGACCACTCCCTACATTCGATACATACATTACCGCTATCACACCGTTGGCCCCTACAATGAGGACACAAGGTGTGGGGATCGGTGTCGACCACCGACATAAAAGTCCCACAAGGGCGGCCAGGAAGTCCAGGGCACGTACGCATAATCAGTAGAGGCCAACTTCAAACACACTGTGAGGAAGAAAAAGCAAAAACAGATTAATGGCAGTCAAAGCGAGGGAGAGAGCAGTCAGATCTGTTTTCCGCCCGAGCCAAAAGTAAAGTGAAGCACTCACTGATGTGTGTGAGCGGGGGGGGGGGGGGTAGCTAGCTACCCCTCCCTAGCCCCCGCTAACTAGCGGTGGGGTAGTAAACCCTCGTTAAAATTCTAATGGCTCGTCATTCAGCTACGTCGAAGTAATTACCCCATGTAAATAGCGTGGTTTGTATTTCAGTTACGGAACACAAAAGATTTGGATCGTTCTCTCTCTCTCTCTCTCTCTCTTGTTACGAGAGTACTGGCTCACTCACTCTTCGTTAATAAAAAGATATTTGACTAAAGAAAAAATACTAAAAGGACTAAGAAATTGCAAAATAACATGTTCCTTTCATTTAGTATTTAAAAAAGCTTCAGTTTGTAAGAAGAATGAACTAAACGTCAAATTCTTATGCAAAGTGAAATCGTGATTCTCTCTCTCTATCGTAATGATAGAGTGCAAACTGCGTAGCATAAATAAACTTAATGCTAGTTCATCTTTGAAAACAGATCGAAGACTATTCAAAGAAAAATCTTTTAAAAAGACAAAAATTTACTTAAAATATTTTCTAAAAATATTCATCCCATCGATCCATAAAATACAAAATTTCTCTCGGTATTTAGTACAAATGGAGTTAGGATCGATGAGGCCTAAGTAAGGCGGGTGAGATATAAAAATATAGAGGTAAATCTATAAATCTCAACAAGAATTTATAAAGTGATAAAATAAATACTAAAAACTTAAAGCCTTTCACACACTTCCCATACACTGGGAGAAGGGTTGGCCATATTCTCTCTCTCTATCGTGGAAAATCCAGAGTTTCTCTTGAAGATCTTTATTGTTTGAGAAAGTTGAAAGAATAACCAAGCAGTCAAAAGTCAAAAACCTTAAACAAGTACTTCACCAATTGTTGAAAACTTGAGGTTAGCGCGAGCAAGGAACCAATGTTGACACCTACCTCGGCAGAAAAGAACTGGAGAACTTTGGAATAGTGATGGTATCCTGCCGAGTGGTGGCGCTAGTGTACACCCAGCAACCCGACCCCTCGATCGCTCGCGAGTTTTGAATCGGCTGTCGGAGACGTTAGCTATATATATATATCCACCGGCTAAGTTAAATATTTAAAAAGGACTGTTGAATGCCCCACACATTTCCTGCAGTGCGTCTAAAAAGCCTTCACCCAGAGAAGCTGGAAGACTTCAAATATGCTCTAGCAACTTCATGGATTGGTGGTACAGCACTTCTCAAGGTGAGGTGACAGAGAAGTAAGAGCCATTGGGAGCTCTATCGCGACCTCAACTAGAGCTAATAAATTTGGATACGGCATGTGGGTATCTTGGAGCCACCAGGATCATTTTGAGTCCTGGCGTAATCAACACTCCGTTGATTTGGGGAAGAATCAGGTTGAAAGGCGGAAAGGTGTAACCATCCAAGAGAGTCAAGAGGTGTTGGATGACAGTTTCAAACATGGCCCATGGGTCTGGAACTGGGGAAAAAAGCACGAAGATCTTCTTTTGCAGCAGCGTGGCGAACAGATTTATACCTAGAGAACCCATCAATACCAGAATCCTCTCCACTACAAAGGAACGTAGGAACCATTCTAACCTTACAACCTCCTCCTGGCAACTGAGTGTGTCTGCTTGTACATTTCTCATGCCTGGAATGTACCTGGCTGACAACTCTATACTGATGCACATTGGGGCAACATTCCATGTCAAAGTAGATTTTTCTTCTTCTAACCACACCTCTGAGACAACCAGGTCATTCAGGTTTGTCCTGCCCTTCTTTCACTGCATCCAAGAACAGTTACACGTCTGAAGGCGGAGAGTCGAGTGGGACTCCCCTGGTGAGTTTTATTCATTCAGCCACCAGGTAAGATTGTTCCGAGTTAACTGTCCCACCGGAGAATGACCAGTGAGCCTTCACACACCACTAAAGATAAAAAAATTACTACAAGTTCAATATAGTAAAATCCCTTGACGCATGATGCAATCCTTGAACGAGAAGTGTACATTACACAAACAATACGGTATATGATCTATACAATAAAAATTCTAACATAACACATACGTAAATTAACAATAGAGAAAAAAAATAATTTGTTGCCTGATAAACTGATAAACACTTGTGGAAGAGTGGTGACAAGTGCTGGGAGAGTGAGACCGAGTCAACGAGAGAAGAGGTGTTGTGAAGGGAGGGAAACGGTACAATGGCCTGGTGCAAAAACTGTTGGCGGTTTAGAAACATTGGGCTGCACATAGTAGTAATAACTGCGAGTAAGCAAAATTTCATTTAAATAACATACAGATCTGTACTGCAAGAAACCGAAACCATTAAAAAGTAAGGTTAATTGTAATGGGTTGTTTGTCATGGTATTGGACACATGGCAGAGACACAGCGCAAAACCTTGGGTAGAGAGTGTCCTTTGGGATTATTACTACCCTTTCAGGACAGTCGGTCCCCCCACAATTTCACTTATTGATAGATTTCTCACCAGATCCTCCAACACGGTCAAGAACACTGGCTTTGCTGAGAGAGGTAGAAGGTATGTTGGAAAAGAACACTCTTGAAGTCATTTGAGATGAGTCTCCATGCTTCTAAAGTCAACTCTTCCTCTGGATAGGTTAACCAAGTACTGGAAACTGGTCATCCACCTCTCTCCACATAATGAGTTTCTTTGTTAAACGAAGTTCAGAAAGAAAGCAGTACATTCTGTGCCGAGTTCCATCAGAGAAGAAGACTTAATGCTTTCAGTTCATCTGAAAAACGCATGTTACCAAATACCCATGCATTGGTCCTTATGAAAGTACCTCTGCTGTCCTGCCTGGCTATCAAGGTAGCTGTGGAACCTGAGCCATGGGTCCCGTGTACAGGGCCTTAGGTTTATGGTGGCCTAATGGGACCGTTCCTACCTGGCGCTTGCCAGATTGGAGTTCGAGAACCGCTCAAACTTAGTAGTTTTTCAGTGCCTGAAACCTCACAATTCTTATGAGCTAAGGATGGGGGGTTTGGAGGAGCCTACAGGTCTACCTGCTGAGTCCTCAGCAGTCACTGAGAGTCCCTCCCTGGTCCTAGCTTGGGTGGAGAGGGGGCTTGGGCACTGATTATGTGGATATATGGTCAGTCTCTAGGGCATTGTCCTGTTTGCTAAGGCAATGTCAATGTCCCTTGCTTGTGTCATTCATGAGCATCCTTTAAGCAAAACTGGAATTTGATACAAGAAATTAATGAGTGCTGACTATTTTGGTAATTTTCTCTATGAATAATTGGGGCTGGTTTATAATAACTTACATATCGATCAACAAAAATGTGAACACTATTTCATTGTGTAAGTCCATTATTTACTTTTAGGAGACTAATGGTGGGTTACTGTAATCCCTCAAGGAACCTATTTTGTTTTTTTGGATGACATAATCACTGGCTGGTTTTTTTTTTTTTCTTTTTACTAATTAAGAGCTTTGTAGTACTTATGTATAAGTTTCCGGATGTTGTTTTACAGCAATCATTTTACTCCCCTCCTCTCCTTCAGTTCCAACATGACTACCATCACAAGAATACATCTTCCAGAGGGAGGTTGGATCTACTTTGAAATTTAGTGTAATTTCATCGATTTTGGTAATTTATTCTATTTAAATTCATCGATTTTGGTAATTTATTCTATTTAAGAAAATAATCTCCATTAACTATACAACTTTTGTTGCTCATCTAAAAGTAGAAAATACAACTGAAATTATGACCCACATACGTGGGGGAGGGGGGGAGGGTGATTACGCACGGCACATCCATGTACTGCTTGCCAGAACAGAGGAGAAAAGAAATAATGTTTGTTCAAACTACTAGCCACAGTGGAGCAAAGACCTTTTGAGGGACATCATATGAATTACAGTACATGTGATTATGAAAATGACAAATTTGGAGATAATTTGTATCTTTCTGTAACTGATATCAACCTGTAGCTATTTATGTGGATTATCTTTCGCCAAAGCTGGAAGGTAGCCATTAAACTAAAAGTGCGAGGTGGCAACCCTGCCTAACCACTTGAGTGGGTAGGCAGGGGGTGGCTGGGGGGTACTCAGCTGCTTATATTTACTCTCACAGCTGAGAGCTACGTTACTTCTTTATTGCAGGCAGGACTTACTGGGAGACAGGTGATGGTGAGCTAATTTATATAAATAACTACAGGTTTGTATTTGTTAGGGAAAAATACAAATTATCTCCGAATATGACAAATTCGAAGATAATTTGTATTTTTCCTAACCATACAAACCTTAGCTATTTACAGAGGGTTTACCTTTTAGCGCAGCTGAAATGACGAGCCAATAGTTTTAACGAGGGTTAATTACCCCCGCGCTAGTTAGCGGGGGGTGGGGAAGGGTAGCTTGCTACCCCTCCCCCCTCCACACACCGGTGACTTGCTTCACTTCACTTAGAGGTAGGACTTGACTTGGGGGTCAGGGATGGCGGGCACATATGTGTAAATAGCTAAGGTTTGTATGGTTAGGAAAAATACAAATTATCTTCGAATTTGTCATTTGTTCCGTAACCGAAATACAAACCACGCTATTTACAGAGGGTGACTTACCCCTTAGGAAGGGTGGAAAGTCCCCAGCCTTACTGACTTCGGCTTGCCCGGGGGCTCGATCCCTCAGTGAGCAGCACTAGAGAGAGGGAGCCCCTGTACCTCACAAGTTCCTAGCATCGCTAGGAACGAGTGGCCTACATAAGCAGTGTGAGGAGGAGAGTGTGACTCGTCCTATGAAGTTGACCTTGAGACCTTCAGATAGGAATTCTAGGATAGGACGTTCCCCATACCACCTCGTCAGGGTATGGGAGACGCAACAGTATTAAGCTTAATACTAGGAGCACAAAGAAGCATGGGTTACCTGCAGAGGTCGAGGTCAGCTATGCGAGGACCAGGATGCTGCTTCCCCAAGAGAGGGGAGAATGAAGAAAGAAGTAAGGGTCAGACATACTCATTCATTCACGCAGACTAAGACCGGGTAACAATGCCCTCAACCTACTGCTACTTGTCCAAAACGGAGCCTGAGGTTAGACCAGCTGTTGTGCAGCCACCACAGGGCCGATAGAAAACGTATCGAGGCTCCTGTGGGTCACGTCTTGCAGGTAGTGGGCTGTGAAGGTCGTTTGACGCTTCTAGACCCCAGCTTGAGGTACCTGCGTCACAGAGAAGTTTCTCTTGAAGGCCAGGGATGTAGCAATACCCCTGACATCGTGGGCCCGAGGGCGACGTGACGGAGGAGGGTCAGGATTCAGGGCATGGTGGATAACCCTTCGAATCCAAGCTGAGATGGTGTTCCTGGTGACCCTCCTCTTTGTCCTGCCTGTGCTCACAAACAAAGCTCGCACATGAGGACGGACTGCAGCCGTTCTCTTCAAGTAGTGCCTCAGACACCTCACTGGACATAGTAGCAGCTGGTCTGGGTCGCTTGTTACAGAACGGAGACTCACGATCCTGAAAGAGTCGAACCGAGGATCCGGCACTCCAGGATTCTGAGTCTTGGCCACAAACTCAGGGACGAACATGAACGTTACCTCCCCCCATCCCCTTGAATGGGCGATGTCGTACGAGAGACCATGAAGTTCACTAACTCGCTTGGCTGAAGCCAAGGCGAGTAGGAAAGCCGTCTTCCAAGACAGGTGGCGATCGGAGGCCTGGCGTAATGGCTCGAAGGGAGGTCTCTTAAGAGACCTGAGGACTCGAACCACGTTCCAAGGAGGGGGTCTCACTTCCGACTGGGGGCAGGTAAGCTCATAGCTACGTATGAGTAAAGAGAGTTCTAGCGATGAAGAAATATCCACGCCCTTCAATCTGAAGGCCAAGCTTAAGGCTGAGCGATAGCCTTTCACTGCAGAAACAGAAAGGCGCATTTCTTCTCGCAGATACACGAGGAAGTCCGCTACTGCTGGAATAGTGGCATCGAGTGGAGAGATACCCCTTCCACGACACCAACCACAAAAGACTCTCCACTTTGCTTGGTAGACTCCCTCAGAGGACCTTCGCAGGTGCCGAGACATTCTCTCCGCAACCTGTTGCGAAAAGCCTCTCTCCGCGAGGAGACGCTGGATAGTCTCCAGGCGTGAAGCCGAAGCGAGGCTATGGCCCTGTGAGGGACGCCGGAGTGGGGTTGTCTGAGAAGCTCGTGTCGTGGAGGAAGCTCCCTTAGGAGTTCCGTCAGGAGTTGCAGAAGGTCCGGAAACCATTCCGCGTGATGCCATAGCGGAGCTACCAGAGTCATCGAACAGTTGACCGATAGTCTGGTCCTGTTGAGCACCCTTCTCATCAGACAGAACGGTGGGAAGGCGTACATGTCGATGTTGTCCCACCGTTGCTGGAAAGCATCTTGCCAGAGTGCCTTGGGGTCCAGGACTGGTGAACAGTACAGGGGCAGCTTGAAGTTCAAGGCTGTCGCGAACAAGTCCACAGTCGGGGAACCCCACAAAGTCAGGACTTTGTTGGCTATCTGAGGATCCAAAGACCACTCGGTACTCACTATCTGCGAAGCCCTGCTCAGACTGTCGGCGAGCACATTCCTCTTGCCAGGAATGAAGCGAGCTGATAGTGTTATCGAGTGGGTTTCGGTCCACCTCAGAGTCTCTACTGCAAGATGGGATAGCTGTTGCGAAAAAGTGCCTCCCTGCTTGTTGATATAAGCCACTACCGTGGTGTTGTCGCTCATCACCACCACGGAGTGAACCGCCAGGGACCGTTGGAACTGCTGAAGAGCCAGAAAGACGGCCTTCAATTCTAGCAGGTTGATGTGTAGGCACTTTTCTGATTCTGACCAAAGGCCTGAGGCCCTCTGGTTCAGAACGTGCGCCCCCCACCCTTCTTTTGACGCGTCCGAAAACAGAGTCAATTCCGGGGGGAGGACGAGAAGACTCACTCCCTTCCGCAGGTTCTCGTCGGCCAGCCACCACCGCAAGTCCGTCTGTTCCAGAGACCCCATTGGGATCAGAATGTCCGGGGAATCGGATCCTTGATTCCACCGGGACTTGAGCCGCCATTGAAGGGATCTCATCCTGAGGCGGCTGTTTGGAACCAGACGGGCCAGGGAGGATAGGTGGCCTAAGAGACGCAACCACGATTGGGCGGGGAGTTCCTTTCGCCTGAGGAAGGGTTCCGCCACCCTCCTCAGCCTTGCTATCCGGTCGTCTGATGGAAAGGCTTTGTGGAGATTGGTGTCTATCAGCATGCCTAGATAAACCAGTCGTTGGGACGGCTGCAGAGAGGACTTCTCGAGGTTTACCACGATCCCCAGATCCTGGCAAAGATCCAGAAGCCTGTCTCGGTGCCGAAGAAGGGTCGACTCCGAGTCTGCTAGGATCAGCCAATCGTCCAGGTAACGAAGGAGACGAATGCCGTTCCTGTGCGCCCAAGATGAAATCAGGGTTAACACTCTGGTGAACACCTGAGGAGCTGTGGAGAGACCGAAACACAGCACCTTGAACTGGTAGATCTTGTTGTCTAGGCAGAATCTCAGGTACTTCCTGGAAGACGGATGGATTGGGATCTGGAAGTACGCGTCCTTTAGATTCAGTGTACACATGAAATCTTGTGGTCTCACCGCAAGTCTGACCGTGTCTGCTGTCTCCATGCTGAACCGGGTTTGTTTGACAAACCTGTTCAGAGCTGAGAGATCGATGATGGGTCTCCAACCTCCAGTAGCCTTCTCTACAAGAAAGAGTCGACTGAAGAAGCCTGGGGAGCCGTCCACGACCTCCTGGAGAGCACCCTTCTCAAGCATGGTCTCGACTTCGGCCTGAAGGGCCAGCCCCTTTGCCGATCCCGTGGCATAGGAGCTCAACGACACTGGATTCGCTGTCAGGGGAGGTTGAGATGTTGTGAACGGGACGCGATAACCTTGGCCGATCACAGAGACCGTCCAAGCATCGGCCCCGTGTTGCTGCCACCTGCGGACGCAACGCTGAAGGCATCCCCCCACAGGTGGACATGCAGGGGGACTGCCACCCCTAGGGCTTGCGGCCGCGGCCGCCACCCCTAGGAGTCTTGCCTCCCCTGGAGGACTTACCGCCCCTCTTGACCTTGACTGGAAAGGGCTGGGGCTTAGACACCACCTTCTTAGCTGCCGGTGCCTGTTTGGGAGCCTTACGAGGCTGTTGCTGCTGTTGTGGCGGGGCTGGAGGCTTATAGGGCCGAGTTGTAAGGGCCCTGTGGAGGAGGGAGTCCGTGCTGGATTTCCTCCACCTCTCAGCCGTTCGCTCCATGTCTTGAGGCTCAAACAGGCTCTCCCCCAGAAGGGAAGCATGTCGGAGCCTACACACACCTACGGCGGGGACCTTCGGATGGAATCTCTCGGACACAGCATCGCGACGCTTCAACACCGAGTTGGCCCACAGGGTGGTAACCTGGTGCGCCAAAAACTCGATGGAGCGGGTGCCCGAGAGCAAGAAGGTCTCTAGGGCCTTCCTATTGGTCTCCTTGGACAAGTCCTCCGATCGCAATAGGATGCCCAGAGATCCTAGCCAAAAGTCCAGCCACGAAGTGGCCTGCATGGCACACTTAGCGACCTTCTCGTGGTTAAGGATCTCTGCCGCCGAGAACGACACCTGCCGGGCAGAGAGTTTCTCAAGGGGAACTCCCTTCGCCAGCTCCTCCACAGAGTGATGGAGAGGAAGAGCGAGGTTGTGCTCACCCAGGATCTCGAAATACCTCCTCTGCTGAAGGCGAGGAGGAGGGATGAGCTTGTTCCCGGCAGTGGAACGACTGGAGGAGGCAAGAAGTGCGAGCTGAGCGTTGGCCCTAGCCCTGGCACTCTTCAGCCCCCGAGACCAGGGCAGAGCCGCACTGGTCTTAGGGGCCTTCCGAACGTCAAACACTTCATCAAGAATCGTGTCTTTGCCTTCACGGGGGGCGATGACTGGATCCGTAAGCCCGTTAAGTTGCCTTATCAGGCTTAGGACCAGTCAGAAGGCATGTTCGGATTCTTGCTGTTCTCCTCCCTGCGGGCTGGCAGCTAAGTCTCCTGCCCCAAGAATCTCTTCCTGGGGTGATACGTGGACATTCCCCTGGGTAGTCGTGGGTTCCTGACGAATCCTTGCAGAGGATTTAGGGACGGTCTTGGAATCCTTGGACTCCCTCCTGGGAGAGATACAGAATCCCAACAACGAGGTTCGAGGGGCCCCTTCCTCACAAGACGATTCCCCTGCATGAAGCGAAGTTTCCCCCCCTGGTGCCGAGGGGAAGACTACCGCCCCACTGGACTCACCTGAGGACGGAAAGGCCTCGTCCACGGGAGAAGGAGAGAGTACTCGTGCAGGAGAAGGGACCTTCGCGACCGACCTCTTGGGAACCAACTTCGCCCTGGGGGAAGTCACCACGAAGTCAACTCCTCTCTTTCTCTTCAGCGTAGGAGAGACAGCCGTTGGTTTGTTACCCTGGCCGGCGAGTGCTGGTTTCATAACCCTCACTAACGCCCGTGCCAGAGGACCAAACCAAGTCTGTTGCTCCAAGGACACAGAGTCCGAAATCCTCGCTAAAGGGAAAGGGATCGGGCGATCCTTTGGAGTGGACACCATGGTACCTGCCTGAAAAGAAGGTGGGGAAGAATGATGTACTAACCTCTCCTCGTCCTGCACTACCAACCTGTGTTTGGATGGAGGTGATCCCGAGTGCCGTCTAGAAGCACGCGTTCCTGCTGCTACCACCGGCTGCGGAATTCGCCGCGAACGATGGTCGCGCGAAGGCGAATGGTCGCGCGGGAGTGCGGGCGAGCGATCGCGCGGGCGTGCAGGTGGATGATCGCGCGGGCGTGCAGGCGAGCGGTCGCGCAGGCGAGGGGTCGCGCAGGCGAGGGGTCGCGCAGGCGAGGGGTCGCGCAGGCGAGGGGTCGCGCAGGCGAGGGGTCGCGCAGGCGAGGGGTCGCGCAGGCGAGGGGTCGCGCAGGCGAGTGGTCGCGCGGGCGCGCAGGCGAGTGGTCGCGCGGGCGCGCAGGCGAGTGGTCGCGCGGGCGCGCAGGCGAGTGGTCGCGCGGGCGCGCAGGCGAGTGGGCGCGAGGGTGGGCAGGTAAATAAACGCGTGTCCGAGGCGACGAACGCAAGCGTTGGCACGACGGCGAGGGAATGCGCTGCCGCGTAGGTGAGGAAGATCGCTGGCGATGTAGATCCACAGGCGATCGATGACGAGCTGGTGAGTGCAGTCGCTCAAGTTGGCGATGGCGCGATGTGGCATGTCGACGCATTGGCGTGCGATGGTGAGCAGCATGCGCAGGTGAATGACCGCGTAATGGCAAGCGATGGCGAGCAGCATGCGCAGGTGAATGATCGCGTGATGGGGTGCGATGGTGATCAGCATCCGCAGGAGGCCGATCGTGCAACGGCGAGCGATGGCGAGCAGCATGCGCAGGAGGGCGATCGCGTGATGGCGAGCGATGGCGAGCAGCATGCGCAGGTGGGCGATCGCGTGATGGGGTGTGAAGGTGATCAGCATGCGCAGGAGGGCGATCGTGCAATGGCGAGCGATGGCGAGCAGCATGCGCAGGCGGGCGATCGCGCGATGGCGAGCTAGAAGCTGGCGAACCATGTTCCTTCAGGAGCGTTGGAGAACGTTGGCGCGCTGGCTGTCGCTGTTGAATAGGCGATACTAAGATCGCCTGTGTGCGCTGGCAAGAAGGTGAACGCGGGCGAGGAGGTAATCGCTGGCGCGTAGGTGATCTCTGGCGAGCTGGAGATCGCTGGCGAGCAGAAGGTCGACGCGCGTCGTGTGAAAGGATAGGTGGCGCGGCGCGTTCACGAGCAGGAACTGGGAGATCGCTGGCGCGTTGGCGAACATGTGTTTTTGACACACGCGCAGCACGATGTTGAGTAGCCACAGGACCAGGCAGATGGTGAGCAGGGAGCTCAGCAGGAACTAAAGGGTGGTCAGAGACCGCAGGGCGATGGTCCTCAAATGAGCGTTGACGCTCGGAAGAGAGCTGACGAGCAGGAGAGCGCTGGCGAGGGGGGAGAACATCAGGAGAGAGCCGACGAGCAGGTGAGCGTCGGCGAGCAGGAGAGTCTTGGCGAGCAGGAGATCGTCGACGAGCAGGAGAGCGCTGAAGATCAGGAGAGCGCTGGCGAGCAGGAGAGCGCTTGTGCGCTAGCACTGCTCGCGTAAGGGAATGATCCCTTAGCCCCGAAGGGACCGTTGCCCGTCGGGTGACGAGTTCTCCAGAAGGCGAAGATCTGGCAGGAGATGGCGAGCGGTCTGCAGAGAGGTTCAAGGAAGGCGGAGCTGTAGGTCGAGGCTGACGAGGAGAGTCCCCTCCGGAGGATGAAGACCCAAAAAGGCACCTCTTAGTCCCCCTGTAAGGGGAAGGGAGGCCCTTGTGGCGTAGCGGACGGCGAGCCTTACGGCGGAGGCGGCCTCGGGGAAGATCGTCGGGACCATCGGTCCTCCGAAGGGGAGTCTCCGTCAAAGCACTTCCCTCAGAAGGAAGCTGAGCAGCAGCCGAGACCGAAGGACTCACTTCCCCCTTCGAAGGATGTACGGAAGGAGGAGGAGAGCCTTTTGCACCATCACCCACAACAGCACCTGCGGCGGATTGCCCAGCCACGTCGGAGGCCTCTGTCACCACGACGTCGACAATAGACAGAGGGTCTACCTCTGCTACCGCCGGCGACTGCTTAACAGCGGCCCCCAACGAGACAAGGTCAATAAGAGCGACCCTGGAGGGCAAGCCCTTAAGCCCCAGGGACGACCAAATCTGTAAAAGATCATCACTGGATAAGGCATTATCAATAACCTCCCCCGGAGGAGGGGGAACCGCCTCGCTATGGGAGGCGACGCCCTCTCCCCCCACCGAAGGTCGGGAAACAGAACAAGGGCCTGCACTCCCACTCGGCCGACTCTCCTTAGGAGGCGGACGAGGGGGAGCTTCGGAGGAGGTTTGGGCGGCGGAAGAAGAGTCCCAAGAACCTTCCTCCTTCAAGGCTAACCCCGGAGGAGAACGGTCTCTCTTGGACTTCTTCTTACGCCGACGGCCAAACCTCTCCCACTGGGAGGCAGACCACTCCCTGCACTCACGGCACATGTTCTCCTGGTCACACCGTCGGCCCCGACATTGAGGGCAGAGGGTGTGCGGATACGTATTCACGTCCGACATGAAAGTCCCACAAGGACGACCGGCAACTCCAGGGCATGTACGCATCGTAAATAATATAGAAGAAATAACTGAAGATCAACTTCCAACCAACACACACGCTGAAAAGAAAAAGCAGAAAATTAAAGGCTGTCACGAGGGCGATGAGCAGACACGTCTGATCACCGCCGAGCCAAAAGTGAAGTGAAGCAAGTCACCGGTGTGTGGAGGGGGGAGGGGTAGCAAGCTACCCTTCCCCACCCCCCACTAACTAGCGCGGGGGTAATTAACCCTCGTTAAAACTATTGGCTCGTCATTTCAGCTGCGCTAAAAGGTAAACCCTCTGTAAATAGCGTGGTTTGTATTTCGGTTACGGAACAATTGTCATTTGTCCCCATACCTTACTCTTAGGAGGGTGGAAGCCCTATTTCTGGCATGAACATTGAACCAGGTTTACCTAATATAGTATATGACTGTGGTCTAAGGAAAACCTTGTCCCTCACTAACAATAGAAAGCGGGTTTGATAGCGGCCTGAGCGATTCAATTGTCATGAGAGATATCATATTTGCAGGTAGAACCTTGGATAGGGGTTGTGACCCGAGAAGGGGGTCCGGGGCTTACCCCTGGCTAGGGGTTGTGACCTGGGAACTTATAGGTTAGGTTAGGTGGGTTTGTTAGGTTCTGTACCCTTTTTAATTACATATTCATACCCTATAAACAAAAATATTTGATAAAAAACAGTAAATAAAATATCAATGAAATATCAAACTTTTCCTTAATAAAATCATGTAATAATACCAAAGAATTAGCTTTAGAAAAGAAAAGAAACATTGTGGGTCAGTCCTCCAAACCACTCTGGGTCAGTTTGACCAGAGATTGTGGGTCAATCCTCCGCCTGGGTCAGTCCTCCAGTATTCGTCAGAAATGAATAAGACACAAGATAACCACTAGGTAAAATATATGGTTCATGTACTTATTATTATTATTATCATTAATTGCCAATCTACACCCCTAGTTGGAAAAGCAGAATGCTATAAGCCCAGGGGCTCCAACAGGGAAAATAGCCCAGTGAGGAAAGGAAACAAGGAAAAGTAAAATATCATAAGAGTAACGACATCAACATAAAAATCTCCTATATAAACTATGAAAACTTTAACAAAACAAGAGGAAGAGAAAGAAGATAGAATAGTGTGCCCGAGTGTACCCTCAAGCAAGAGGACTCTAATCCAAGATAGTGGAAGATCATGGTACAGAGGCTATGTCACTACCCAAGACTAGAGAACAATGGTTTGATTTTGGAGTGTCCTTCTCCCAGAAGAGCTGCTTACCATAGCTAAAGAGTCTCTTCTGCCCTTACCAAGAGGAAAGTGACCACTGAACAAATACAGTGCAGTAGTTAACCCCTTGGGGGAAGAAGAATTGTTTGGTAATCTCAGTGTTGTCAGGTGTATGAGGACAGAAGAGAATATGCAAGAATATGCTGGACTATAAGGTGTATATCTAGGCAAGGGGAAAATGAACCGTAACCCAAGCGAAGGATCCAATATAGTACTGTCTGGCCAATAAAAGGATATTAAAGTACCGGTATGATACATTTACCCTTATTACTTTAGGCTTTGCAGGTCATAATAGGAGGGGTAAACCTACTTCCCCTAGTCAGATTAAAGTCCAGTAGTGTTAGGTGGTAAAATTATAGAACAATGCTATAAATGGTTTGCAGAAAATAAGACTTTATTAATGTATTTTATGGTGTTTTGAACGTTTCTGATAATGAATTCTGACGGAAATGTCTAGTATTTTAGTTATGGTGGGTTTACTACCATAACTGAAAAGCCATGACTTTGCGCAAGGTATCGTCAACAACAACGTTCAAACACCCTTAAAACGTACTGTGTACCAGTCTAATTATTTAAACCTTGTTGTTTCCGTTAATCATCATAAGAAAAATTAAAAAAAACCATCATCGTAGTAAAAAATGTTACTGCAATCAAAACAGTAACATTATTTGCAGCGTTCACCATATTAAAAATACCTCCTTACTTAACTGAGCTAACAACTTATTGGATTTTGGGTTAATGTCTAGGAGAGGGCCGCATGAAGATATCAGTGATATTCAATTTTTTTACTAGAATGTGTAGGAATGTATGTAAATAGTGGTATACGAGTGAGATAATTTAGTGAAAATCAATAATAGTCGAAATATCGATGATCAAACTCACGCTACTCTTGTCTTCCTCCCAGATTTTTTCTAAGTCTGTTGTTATTGTTAACTGCGTCTTGTTTTTGCTCAAATGAGCCCTGTAACCACTATAATCCGCAGACAAACTAGTCTACTATGAAGTCTTACACGTTTGGCCAATCACAGCGCCTATCCACTATGACGTCATACATGTTTGGCCAATCACAGCGCGACAATACAACAGCGCGACAATACAACAGCACGACAATACATTATCTTACCAAGGCATTTCATTTCGTTCTTAGACATGGAGGCCATAACAAGCACGTCATCTCCATGTTGCACAAGAAGTTGAAATTCCATCTTCTTGTCCTGACTGTTCCTAACTTACAATGAATTTGTTGTAACTTATTCGGGGGAATATTGAAAAACTAGTGGATTTGTGCAAGAGACACAATTTAATTTTACAAAATAAAAATTGTCCTGCATGTCAGGGAATCTTCGCAACGGCTTCACTTTTTCCTCAAAGCAGCAGCACATCATTATCAACCAACAGGTTAAGGTAAGCTTCATTAATTTATGGAGTATATTATAATGGTGATACCCCCCCCCCCCGGTAGGGGTACAGGGCCCCTAAGCTAAGTTAGGTGGGTGTATTAGGTTCGGTGGTGCCCTGAAAATCACTGTGGCCTTAAGGGGGGGTCGCAAGGGGGGCGGAGCCCCCTCGGTAGGCCTAGGTAGGGGTACAGGCCCCCCAGGGTAGGTTAGTTGGTTGTATTAGGGTCGGTAGTGCCCCGAAAAATCACTTTTCTCCTCCTCCCCCCGCCCAAAAACCCCGCTTCCCACTGGGGTCCCCCATAATTGTAGTAGTAGGTTTATGCTTACATTTTGTGTGTAAGAGTTAAGTCTTAGTTTCTTTTTTATTCATTTCCTCATGTTTCTATGCACTGTGCAACAATAATCTGGTTGTTTTTTGCCGTTTTTCGTCGTTAATACTTGAAAAACGGGTGCGGCCTTCTCCTAGACATTTACCGGATTTTGCTCTCCCATAGCTAGCTACACTCTCAATTAAACATTATTTCATAGCTCCTATGTTCTGGTAGGCGGAACATGTTTCGCTATGCACGCTAACCCGTGGGCTAGTATTTCGCTATCATCAATTACAGTATACAAACATAACAAAATGGTGAATACACACTTTGTAAGGACAACATCCTACAATGCTTGTAGCACTCTTTTCAGCATTGTACATAATCTCTGAAAATATCCTGTAAATATGATATTTTGATTATAAAATAAATTTTTGAATATACTTACCCGGTGAATATATAATAGCTGACGTCTCCGACGGCTCGACAGATTAAAAAAACTCGCGAGCGATCGCCGTGAAGGTTGCGGGTGTGACCACCAGCGCCGACTATCGGCCAGATACCGCATATACTTGTCAACATCTCCAGTTCTTCTCAGTCCCCTAGGTCTCTATCGGGGAGGAAGGGAGGGCCTTTAATTTATATATTCACCGGGTAAGTATATTCAAAAATTTATTTTATAATCAAAATATAATTTTTAAATATTAAACTTAGCCAGTGAATATATAATAGCTGATTCACACCCATGGTGGTGGGTAGAGACCAGTATTAATACAATAAAGGCGTATATGCTCAAGAGTTTTTGACAACTATTCAAAAAACAGACTTAAGTATAGGTACCTGGTAAGGAAGCAGACTCTGATTATTACTCTGCCTCATTAGTCCGCTATCCTCACGAAGCCCAGCGATCCTCTTAGGATGCTGAAAAACTCCCAGGAGCTGCTATATCCAGGGTGAGCACCCCTATAACAGGACCTCATCAATACCCTTAATCTGGGCGCTCTCAAGAAACAATATTTTGACCACCCGCCAAATCAAAAAGATTGCGAAAGACTTCTTAGTCTCCCGTACAACCCAAAATAAGATTAAAAATTTCAAGAGTAGATTAAAAGGATATTGGGATTAAGGGAATGTAGTGGTAGAGTCTTCGCCCACTACTGCACTCGCTGCTACGAATGGTCCCAGTGTGTAGCAGTCCTCATAAAGAGTCTGGACATCTTTCAAGTAATATGAAGCGAAAACCGACTTGCCTCTCCAAAAGGTCGCGTCCATAATACTTTTAATGGGTCTATTTTGCTTAAACGCTACAGAAGTTGCTATCGCTCTAACTTCATGAGCCTTGACTTTAAGTAAATTATGATCCTTCTCACTTAATTGAGAGTGTGCCTCCCGAATCAAAAGTCTAATAAAATAAGACCACGCATTCTTAGACATGGGCAAAGAGGGCTTTTTAACGGAGCACCATAAAGCCTCTGAACAACCTCGTCGCGGTTTAGTTCTGGATAAACAAAATTTAAGAGCTCTAACGGGGCACAGCACTCTTTCAACTTCATTCCCCACAATCTCAGAAAGACTGGGGATTTCAAATGATTTAGGCCAAGGACGAGACGGAAGTTCATTCTTGGCCAAAAAAACCAAGTTGAAGAGCGCATACTGCTTTATTAGCGGAGAAGCTGATGTTCTTGCTAAAAGCATGTATCTCACTAACCCTTTTAGCCGAAGCCAAGCTCACCAAAAAAAAGTGTCTTGAGGGTAAGATCCTTCAGGGAGGCTGAATTTAATGGTTCAAACCTGTCTGACATAAGGAACTGTAGGACCACGTCCAAGTTCCAAGCAGGAGTCGAAATATGACGCTCCTTGGAAGTCTCGAAAGACTTAAGCAGGTCTTGGAGATCTTTGTTATTAGAAAGATCCAAACCCTTATGCCTGAAAACAGAAGCTAACATGCTTCTGTAGCCTTTAATGGTGGATGCAGAGAGGGAGCGACCGTTTCTCAGATAAGGCAGAAAATCCGCAATCTGCGCTACAGAGGCACTTGGAAGAGGAAATAGAGGAGGACTTGCACCAGTCTCTAAATACCTCCCATTTCGACTGATAGATCCTGATGGTAGAGGATCTTCTAGCCCTCGCGATCGCTCTAGCTGCCTCCTTCGAAAACCCTCGAGCTCAAGAGAGTCTTTCGATAGTCTGAAGGCAGTTAGACGAAGCGTGGGGAGGCTTTGATGAAATCTCTTTACGTGAGGCTGTCGCAAGAGATCCATCCGTAACGGCAGACTTCTTGGAACGTCTACCAGCCATAGAAGTACCTCTGTGAACCACTCTCTCGCGGGCCAGAGTGGACCAACCAATGTCAACCTGGTCCCTTCGTGAGAGGTGAACTTCTGCAGCACCTTGTTTAAGATCTTGAAAGGTGGAAAGGCATAAACGTCCAGATGAGACCAGTCCAGCAGGAAAGCGTCTATGTGGGCTGCCTCTGGATCTGGAACTGGAAAGCAGTAAGTCGAGAGCCTCTTTGTCAGTGAAGTCGCAAAAAGATCTATGGTGGGTTGACCCCATGTCATCCATAGCTTCTCGCACACAGTCTTATGCAACGTCCACTCCATGGAGATGACTTGTCCTCTTCTGCTGAGGCAGTCCGCCAAGACATTCATTTTTCCTTGCCCAAATCTCGCCAAATGAGAGATGTTACTTGCCTTAAATGGAGTTCCTTCTGATCCGTGGATCAAAGACCCGAGCATTCCAGACTGTCCAGTGGAGCTCCCTAACCCAAATCCGATGCATCTGAATACAACACATGGTTTGGGTTCTTGATCGCAAGAGAAAAACCTTCTCGAAGTCTGATGTTGCTGTCCCACCAAGTCAGACATGTCTAGACTGAGTTGGAGATTGGGAAAGAGATACTCTCTAAGCCCTTCTCCTTGTTCCAATGGTTTAGGTGAAATGGGAGAGGGCATAGGTTGAGTCTCCCCAGAGAGATAAACTACTCCAGCGATGAGAGAGTTCCCACGAGGCTAGTTCAAACTCTTACAGAGCAACTGTTTTTCTCTTGCAAGTGAAGGACTTTTAACAGAGCTTGTTCCATTCTTGTGGGAGACGAAAAGGCCCGAAAAATCAGACATTGTATCTCCATTCCCAAATAAAGAATAGTCTGGGATGGGGTACTGTAAGTTACGACTTCTCTACGTTCATTATGAGACCTAGCTCCTTGGTTAGGTCTAATGTCCATTAGAGGCTCTCCAGACAGCGATATAATGACGACGCCCTGATTAGCCAGTCGTCAAAATAAAGGGAGGCTCTGAATCCTCAAAAAATGTAGAAAGCTTGCTACCTTTTGCAAGGGCCTTGTAAAAACAAGAGGAGCAGGAATGAGGCCGAAGTACAGTGCTCGAAATTGGTACATTACTTTCCCGTCCACAAACCTCAGATGTTGTTGAAAGTTTGGATGAATCGGGATGTGGAAGTATGCATCCTGAAGGTCGAGAGAGACCATCCAGTCGCCTTCCCTTACTGCTGCCAAGACAGATTTGGTAGTCTTCATCGTGAAGTTTGTCTTGACAATGAACACATTGAGCGCACTTACATCTTAAGTACTCCTGCAGTGAACGTGGCTGCCAGATCATTGGAGCCATCCCTGATAGCCTTGTTCCTGCAGTGAACGTGGCTGTCAGATCATTGGAGCCATCCCTGATAGCCTTGTTCATGCATGACATAATTGTACAGCAATACATTGACAGCTGGAGAGACCTTCTTACTTAAGGCTCCCAGGGACCAATCCAACAAATAAAAACTTCAAACGCTCGAAAAAAACTCCTAACAGGAGATGGTCTAGCTCTGAAGCCGACCATAAAATCTTGGAGCGTCTCATGGCTAGATGACGAGGAGAGTCCACAAGGCTTAAGAAGTCTCCCTGGGCAGAGGCAGGTACTCCCAAGCCGAGAACTTCTCCTCGAGCTTCTCCTGTGTCACACCAGATGCCCGAGCGAGAAGCTAATTAAGAAGGAGGAAAAGCAAAAGCAGACTTTCCTAAACTTCTCCTGGATTCCAACCAGTCTCCCAGTAAGAGCATGGCCCTCTTGGAAGAACAAGAGAGAACTGACTTCGTAAAAGTAGGCGTCAAAGAAAGTCTAGGACAAAATTTCACTAAAGAAATTCATAATTAAAATACAAGGGATTGTTGGACCACCCTAGGTTACTCCTCTTCTGAATGACTCCCCAAAGGTACATTAGTTGAAAGGGGGTCATCAACTTCTTCAGAAGGCACATCATCTGATAAATCTAAAGTCTTGCGAGAAGGAGATTTATATTCAGAATGACGTGAAGGAAAAGCCTGACAGGCTACATCCACTTGTATATGAACAGAAGTTAAAGTTGGAGGGTCGATGTCACGTTGTGACTGCAGAGAATGTTATTCTACTACACGTCGTGACAGAAGTAACTGACGTTCAAACGTCCCGTAGTAACAGCGGTGACTGCTGTTCGATGCTATATCGCGACTACGATGACAGACCCTCGACGTCACGTCATGTCTACGGTGTCCACCGCTCAACGTCACGTTCTGAATCTCAACGTCACGCTGTGACTGCGGTGGCTGACGTTCAAAGCGATCAAAGTTACATCGAGATTTATGCTCCGCATCTCGCTTAACAGCAAAGCTGTCACTAGAGATAACGTCAGCGTGGCGTAAGAAAGCTCGTCTAGAAGGTTGAAGACCCGAATCACGTATCCCAGAACCGTGACGTACAAAAAACAAAGGATCCTTTCGCACAGGAACAGGATCGAAAGCTTCTATTGAAGAAGAAAGCTTTAACAGCATATCTAACTTCGGATCAACCTGTGACTGCAGTGGCTGACGTTCAAACGTCACGTAGTAAACAGCAGCAATCGACGTCACGTTGAGTCCACGGCGTCCACCGCTTCTGTGGCAGAAACGTCTGTACATGAATGTCATCGCTATGAACGGGACTCTTATTATGACTACAGCTAGGACGTTGAACTTGTTCTGAAGGAACTAATAAACGTTTCAACCGTCTCGAAACTATACGCCCAGGCTTTTAAAGAGACGAATCATCGGAAGACGAGGAGAAACTTCGTCTCTCCTGTCTTATGGCAAGGACGTGCTTGCCGAGCAACGTCTGATACCTTTGAGGGAACGTCTGTTCGCGTCTGTTCGTTGGTTTACACTCCTCACTCCCTTAGGTCCTACGACATTCCTTCTCCCTGGTGCAGGGGAGCCTGAAAGAGGTCTCGGACTAGGCAAGTGACAAGCACGAACAAACGAACCCTCCGCAACACAGAACATGTTTTTTGCACTTACTTCACTGATATCGTATTTTTCAATAATTTCACATTAGACATGAATAAAACTGATTTCTACCTGAAGCACGCAATTCTCCCTTACATCAAAAGGTTAGACTTGCGAAATGAGTCGTATAATGTAAGCACATTAGTACAAAATGAAACACACATGCAAAAATCAATAAACATATACATATATATCGAATAAAACGGAAATATGATATTTTAATTATAAAATAAATTTTTGAATATACTTACCCGGTGAATATATAATAGCTGACATCTCCGGCGGCTCGACAGAAAAACACAAAAACTCGCGAGCGATCGCTATGAAGGTTGCGGGTGTGCCCACCAGCGCCAACTATCGGCCAGATACCGCATATACATGTAAACAGCTCCAGTTCTTCTCATCCCACTGGGTCTCTATCGGGGAGGAAGGGGGGGCCTTTAATTTATATATTCACCGGGTAAGTATATTCAAAAATTTATTTTATAATTAAAATATCATTTTTAAATATTTAACTTAGCCGGTGAATATATAATAGCTGATTCACACCCATGGTGGTGGGTAGAGACCAGAATTAATAAAGTTTACAGCGTATATGCTTAGAGTTTTTGACAGTTATATCATAACAAAACCCAAATATATATAGGTACCTGGTAAGGAAGTTGACTTAGACGATTACTCTGCCTTGTTAGTCTGTCTTCCTCACGAAGTCCAGCGATCCTCTTAGGATGCTGAAATACTCCCAGGAGCTGAAGTATCAAGGGCTGCAACCCATACAACAGGACCTCATCAAACCCCTAATATAGGCGCTCTCAAGAAATGACATTTGACCACCCGCCAAATCAACCAGGATGCGAAAGGCTTCTTAGCCTTCCGTACAACCCAAAAACAAGATTAAAAACATTTCAAGAGACAGATTAAAAGGATATTGGAATTAAGGGAATGTAGTGGTAGAACCCTCACCCACTACTGCACTCGCTGCAACGAATGGACCCAGTGTGTAGCAGTCCTCGTAAAGAGTCTGGACATCTTTTAAGTAAAATGACGCAAATACCGACTTGCTTCTCCAAAAGGTAGCGTCCATAATACTTTGCAGAGATCTATTTTGCTTAAAGGCCACGGAAGATGCTATAGCTCTTACTTCGTGCGTCTTCACCTTAAGCAAGCATCGGTCTTTTTCATTCAAGTGAGAATGAGCCTATCGTATTAAAAATCTGATAAAATATGACAAAGCATTCTTTGACATAGGCAATGATGGTTTCTTAACTGAGCACCATAAGGCCTCAGATCCACCTCGTAAGGACTTAGTACGAGCTAAGTAGAACTTAAGAGCTCTAACTGGACACAGCACTCTTTCAAGTTCGTTGCCTACGATTTCTGACAGGCAAGGTATATTAAAAGACTTAGGCCAAGGACGAGAAGGCAGTTCATTTTTGGCCAGGAAACCAAGTTGAAGTGAACATGTGGCTTTTTCTGTAGAACAGCCGATGTTCTTACTGAAGGCATGAATTTCACTGACCCTTTTCGCCGAAGCCAAGCACACTAGGAAAAGCGTCTTGAGGGTGAGATCCTTCAGGGAGGCTGAATGTAATGGCTCAAACCTGTCTGACATGAGGAACCTTAGGACCACGTCTAAGTTCCATCCAGGAGTTGCCATACGACGTTCCTTAGAGGTCTCGAAAGACCTAAGGAGATCTTGGAGATCTTTATTGTTGGAAAGATCTAAGCCTCTATGACGAAAGACCGAAGCCAACATGCTCCTGTAGCCCTTAATCGTGGGAGCTGAGAGGGAGCGAACATTTCTCAGATGTAAAAGAAAATCTGCGATTTGGGCTACAGAGGTACTGGAAGAGGACACAGATGCTGACTTGCACCAGTCTCGAAAGACTTCCCACTTCGACTGGTATACTCTGATGGTAGAAGCTCTCCTAGCTCTCGCAATCGCATTGGCTGCCTCCTTTGAAAAGCCTCGAGCTCTTGAGAGTCTCTCGATAGTCTGAAGGCAGTCAGACGAAGCGCGGGGAGGCTTTGATGAACATTCTTTACGTGGGGCTGACGTAAGAGATCTACCCTTAGAGGAAGACTTCTTGGAATGTCTACCAGCCATTGAAGTACCTCGGTGAACCACTCTCTCGCGGGCCAGAGGGGAGCAACCAACGTCAACCTTGTCCCTTCGTGAGAGGCGAACTTCTGCAGTACCTTGTTGACTATCTTGAATGGTGGGAATGCATATAAGTCCAGATGAGACCAATCCAGTAGAAACGCGTCTATGTGGATCGCCTCTGGATCTGGGACTGGTGAGCAATAGATCGGTAACCTTTTGGTCAACGAGGTGGCAAAGAGGTCTATGGTGGGTTGACCCCAAGTCGCCCAAAGACTCTTGCCCACGTCCTTGTGGAGGGTCCATTCCGTGGGTATCACCTGACCCCTCCGACTGAGACAGTCTGCCAAGACGTTCAAGTCCCCTTGGATGAATCTCGTCAACAGGGAGATGCCTCGATTTCTTGACCATATGAGAAGGTCCCTTGCGATCTCGTACAGCGTGAGGGAGTGTGTGCCTCCTTGCTTGGAGATGTACGCCAAAGCTGTGGTGTTGTCTGAGTTGACCTCTACCACTTTGTTTCGAAGAATGCTTTCGAATTTTATCAAGGCCAAGTGGACTGCTAATAGCTCCTTGCCGTTGATGTGCATGCTCTTCTGACTTGAGGTCCACAGACCCGAGCATTCCCGACCGTCCAGGGTCGCACCCCAACCCAAATCCGACGCGTCTGAGAACAACACGTGGTTTGGGTTCTTGACTGCTAGGGATAGTCCCTCTCTCAGACTGATATTGCTGTCCCACCATTTCAGGCATGCCTTTACTGGTTCGGAGACTGGGATTGATACCGTCTCTAACGTCTTGTCCTTGTTCCAGTGAGAGGCTAGATGGAACTGGAGAGGCCGAAGGTGTAGTCTCCCTAGCGAGACAAACTGCTCCAGGGATGAGAGAGTCCCTACGAGACTCATCCATCTCCTGACTAAACAACGTTCTCTTTTCAGCATTAGTTAGACTTTGAGCAGGGCTTGTTCTATTCGGGTGGCAGACGGAAAAGCCCGAAAAACTGGACTGCGAATCTCCATCCCCAAATATAGAATAGTCTGGGATGGGATCAGTTGGGACTTTTCTAGGTTGACCAAAAGTCCCAACTCCTTGGCCAGACCCAACGTCCAATGTAGATCCTGCAGACAGCGATGACTGGACGATGCTCTGAGAAGCCAGTCGTCCAAGTACAGGGAGGCTCGGATTCCCGATAGATGGAGGAATTTTGCCACATTCCTCATGAGCCTCGTAAACACGAGAGGAGCAGGACTGAGGCCAAAGCACAGGGCTCGAAACTGGTACACCACATTCCTGTAAACAAACCTCAGAAACGGTTGGGAATCCGGGTGTATAGGAATGTGGAAGTACGCATCTCGTAGGTCGAGAGAGACCATCCAGTCTCCCTCTCTGACCGCTGCTAAGACGGACTTCGTGGTCTCCATCGTGAATTTTGTTTTTGTAACAAAAACGTTGAGCGCACTGACGTCTAGCACCGGCCTCCAACCTCCTGTATGCTTTGGGACTAGGAAGAGACGGTTGTAAAACCCCGGTGATTGAAGGTCCGAGACTTTCACCACCGCTCCCTTCTCTAGCAACAGAGACACTTCTTGATTTAGGGCTTGTCTCTTTGACTCCTCTCGGTACCTGGGAGAGAGGTCTATGGGAGTTGTTACTAGAGGAGGTTTGCGTACAAACGGTATTTTGTACCCCTCTCTGAGCAACAGAACAGACTCTTGGTCTGCACCCCTCTTCTCCCAGGCCTGCCAGAAGCTCTTCAATCTGGCACCTACCGCTGTCTGAGGCTGTGGGCAGTCAGACTCTGCCACGGGAGGACTTGGCTCCTCTCTTCTTACCTCTCTTTCCCTCGGCACGAGAGCTTCCCCTGCTGGGAGCTCTGCCACGAAAGGGCGGGATAAATCTAGATGCAGGAGTCTCGATCCTGGGTCTCACAGCAAAGGATGAAGAAGGAGCCCCTTTGCGAGCAGAGGACGCCATCAGGTCATGGGTATCCTTCTGCACAAGCGAAGCAGCTAAATCCTTAACCAGCTGTTGTGGAAACAAGGCCGCTGGTAAGGGAGCATAGAGCAGTTCCGATCTCTGACAGGGAGTAACTCCTGCCGAAAGGAAAGAGCAAAGGGTTTCTCTCTTCTTTAAGACTCCCGACGTAAAGGTGGAGGCGAGCTCATTGGAGCCATCGCGGATGGCTTTATCCATACAGGACATGATAAGTAAGGAAACATCTTGGTCGGCAGACGAGATCTTCCTACTTAAAGCTCCTAATGACCAGTCAAGAAAGTTAAACACTTCAAAGGCTCTGTATACGCCTTTAAGCAGATGGTCAAGGTCCGAGGAGGACCAACAAATCTTCGAGCGTCTCATGGCCAGGCGACGGGGAGAGTCTACGAGGCTTGAGAAGTCACCCTGGGCAGAGGCAGGGACTCACAAGCCGAGAACTTCTCCCGTGTTATACCAGACGCTCGATCTAGAAGCAAGCTTAGAAGGAGGGAAGGCAAAGGCCGTCTTCCCCAAACTCCTCCTGGTATCCAACCAGTCGCCTAGAAGATGTAAAGCCCTCTTAGAAGAGCGAGAAAGCATTAGCTTAGTAAAGGCTGGCTAGGTAGCAGCTAAGCCTAGAGCAAACTCAGACGGAGGCGAACGAGGAGCAACAGCAACAAAGTGATCTGGAAAAAGATCCTTGAAAATCAACATGATCTTCTTGAAATCCATCGAAGGAGGAACAGCCTTAGGTTCATCTACATCTGAAGGATTATCATCAGGAGGAGGATCAGCAACGTCCTCATCTGAAGGAGCAGGGAGAGACCTGCCTTGGTGGCAATGCTTGACAAGCAGAGTCCACACGCACCGGAGCATCAGTAGCAGTCCAGGACGCTACGTCATGTAACTGCTTAACAGACTGACTAGCAACAACAACAGGAGCGGGAGGACGCTCGACGTCAACTCGAGACTGCCTTGACTGCCTAGACTGAGCAGTCAAAACAACTCTTGACTGCGGTGCTTGACGCTCAACGTCAAAACAAGTCAACTTCGCTGGTTGGCGAACGTCCTGAACGTCAACAAGAGCATGCGGAGCGGCTGAACGTCCACATGCGGCTGAAAGCCAACACGGGACTGCATCGAGTGAGGCTCTACAAAACGTGACTGACGTGACTTAGTAACGTCAACGTCAACAGGACGAGCAAAGGCTCGTTTGGGCGGCTGACGGCCAGGATCTCGATCAGCTAAGAGGCGAGGATCATCGTGAACCTTCTCAGCAGAATAGTCCTCCATAAGAGAGGCAAGCTTATTCTGCATGTCTTGCAGTACAACCCATTTAGGATCAACGGGAATGGGTGCGGTAAGAGACGAGGGTAACGTCTGTGACTGCAAAACATTGCCTACACTAAGACTCTCGGAGCCTGTGTTACGCTTCTGTTTAGGTGGAGAGCAGTCTTCCGATGACTGCACAGGGTCAGAGCTGTCCCAATGGCTACAACCAGGACGCTGGACATGTCCTGAAGGGACTGACTTTCGCTTTAAGGGTCTCGAAACCTTGCTCCACGGTTTCTTACGCGATAAGCCTTCGGATGACGAGGAGAAAACCGTCTCGCTCGTCTTATGGTAGGGGCGGTTTTGAGGAGACACGCCTGAAACCATAGAGGGAACGTCTGTTCGTTGGTTAAAGCCTCTCGAACCCATAAGTCCTACGACATTACTTCTCCCTGGGGCTTGGGAGCTTGCAAGAGGTCTCGGACTAGGCGAACGACAGGCACGAACAGACGAACCCTCGGTCGCAACACTGATAACACTTTGCGCACTAATCACTTTCCAACGATTTTCTAATGTGGCACTCTGACACTTTAACTCTTTAACGTCCGCCATGAGTTGATTACGGTCCGTAGCTAACGACTCAACTCTCTCGCCCAAAGCATGAATGGCACGTAACATATCCCGCATTGATGGTTCCTGAGTGCTAGTAGAGGGTTCAGGCACAACTACTACTGGGGAAGGATTAGGTTCAGGGGCATGGGAGGAGGAAAATTCTAACGATCTAGAGGAACTTCTCCTCACCCTATCTCTCTCTAGCTTACGAGAATACTTGTCAAACTCAAGCCAATCGAATTCCGAAAGGCCCACGCACTCATCACACCGATCTCCTAATTGACAGGTTTTACCCCGACAATTAGAACACACAGTATGTGGGTCGAGAGAGGCCTTTGGAAGACGCTTATTACAATCCCTAGCATTACATTTACGAAATCTAGGAATTGGAGAAGGGTCAGCCATTTTGAAAAGTCAAAGAAAGTCCAAAAAACAATCCAAAGTCATCAACAATTAAATCTATCCAAAAAAGAGTTCAAGAGTTTAAGTTGAAGATAAAACACCTGCACTGCGAAAGCTCAAACCAAAAAGAAGTACTTCACCAAGACTGTTGTAAAACTCCAGGTTAACAGCGAGTAATGGAACACCTTGTCGATCAGACCGACAGAGAAGAACTGGAGCTGTTTACATGTATATGCTGTATCTGGCCGATAGTTGGCGCTGGTGGGCACACCCGCAACCTTCATAGCGATCGCTCGCGAGTTTTTGTGTTTTTCTGTCGAGCCGCCGGAGACGTCAGCTATTATATATTCACCGGCTAAGTTAAATATTTAAAAATATAAAGTTAAAAAGCTCAGTGACTGGGGAGGAGACTAAACACTAGTTCACTAAGGACTACGTTTTCAATCTCTCACCGTACAGTGCCTTGGGACGAGAATAAAAACTAAAACGTTTTATCCTCTCTCCCCGTACAGAGACTTGGGACGAGAGTAAAAAAACTGAATCGAGAACAACGTTACTCGCTCCCAAACTCCTTGTACAGAGACTTAGGACGAGAATAAAGATCGGATCGTTCTCTCTTTCTCTCTCTCTCTCTCTTGTCACACACAAGAGAATGGCCCACTCACCCTTCGTCAATAACAGGTTATTTGACCAAAGGAAAAAACTGAAAGGACTAAGAAATTGAAAATTAACAAGTTCCTTTAAATTAGTATCTAAAACACTTCAGTTTGAAAGAAGAATGAACAAAACGTCAAAATCGATTTACTCTTTCTGCAAAGTGAAACCGTGATTCTCTCTTTCTCTATCGTAACGATAGAGCGCAAACTGTGTAGCATAAATAAACCAAACGTTAGTTCATCTTTGAAAAAACAGCACGAAGACTATTCAAAGAATATATTTCTTAAAATATTTTCTAAAAAATATTCATCTCATAACTCTTACAGAGCAACTGATTTAAACTTAACAAAAATAAAAGTTGAATGGGCTCAACGTTGTTTAACTTCGTTTTCCAAGTTAGGACCGCCTACAAGGAATAGGTAAAGGCCGCATATAAACAAAACATAAAATTTATCTTGATGTTTAGTATAAATGGAAAGCTAATCGAAGAGGCCTAATAAAGGCGGGTGAGATATAAAATCTAAAATATATAGAGGTAAATCTATAAATATCAACAATAATTTATAAAGTGATAAAATAATTACTAAAAGCCTTAAACACACTTCCGTACACTGAGGGAAGGGTCGGCCATCTTTTCTCTATGGAAAAACCAGAGATTAAAAAAAAAGCAAGGGCAAAACACTTTTCCTCTCCTTTCAAAAGCATTTCTTTTGAAGATAGTATTGAATAATCCAACACGGCGAAAGCAATAAAACCAAAACCAAGTACTTCACCAATTCGGTAGAAAACTCGAGGTCATAAAGCGAGCGGAACCAACTTGTCGACAAGACCGACAGAGAAGAACTGGAGATGTTGACAAGTATATGCGGTATCTGGCCGATAGTCGGCGCTGGTGGTCACACCCGCAACCTTCACGGTGATCGCTCGCGAGTTTTTGGAATCTGTAGAGCCGTCGGAGACGTCAGCTATTATATATTCACCGGCTAAGTTTAATATTTAAAAATTGTTTATGCATTTTGGCGCAGAAACATCTGCCCTTCATTTTTATGTATGATTCCTTATTATATGTCAAGCATGGGCTTTTATATCAATCTTGATGTCAATGTCAGAAAACGCAAATGCCTCGCATTTCTCACCTGTTCGCGGTTGGTCAGTTACCTGCACAGCAGGGTGCTACATTGCCCTCCGCAAAAGTCAATGTACTCTGCCCGTCTCAGGAATAAAGCATCACTCGGCTATGGTCTGTCTCTCGTACCTACCAACTGGTGACCATGGAGTGACAGACCATAGCTGAATGATGCTTTATTCCTGAGACGGGCAGAGTGCATTGACCTGTGAGGACAGCAAGGCAGCACCCTGTTGAGTTATAGCTTTGTGTTGCAGCCTCTATTTAAGCATGGTATCGGCTTCCATACCTCATTATCAGACAAAATATATAAAACACACGTTTACATTCTACCCTTTCATTAAAATGATAAATAAAATAAGTGCTATAAATATATTGAATATTCCACTATTGAAAACATACAATAAGTTGGTTTACAATATAAAACGGGCCCTTTATTCTGTTCGAACTAGTAACTTACAACAGAATCACCACCTATCAGTGTTTTTCTGAACTAAAGTGGCGGATGAAGACTTCTGTGACCTGTGCTTAACATCAAAAGGAGCAAAATGGGATTTTTTAAAATTAAAATCTGAAATTTTGTTAATAGAGCTTTCTGGCACTTTTATAGGGGATTCAAAGTAGTGTATTTGCTACCAGATCAGCATTATTGTTTTTGCAAACCCATTTTTTTATTCCAAAACCTTTGGAAGAAAACCAGGGGAAGAGTGTATGACACCAATCAGAAATGGCATTTATTCATAAATCCTCCCATACCTCGGTGGGATATACATGATGTATGCATCATAACAAGCAGGCAAATACTCATATAAATATTGTGCCAGGGATAATTAATAATAATAATAATAATAATAATAGAAGACTCAAGCTATGGTAAGCAACTCTTCTAGGAGAAGGACACTCTAAAATCAAACCATTGTTCTCTAGTCTTGGGTAGTGCCATAGCCTCTGTACCATGATCTTCCACTGTCTTGGGTTAGACTTGTCTTGCTTGAGGTGACACTCAGGCACACTATTCTATCTAATTTTTCTTCCTCTTGTTTTGTTAAAGATTTTATAATTTATATAGTAAATATTTATTTTTATGTTGTTACTGTTCCAAAAATATTTAATTTTTCCTTGTTTACTTTCCCTGTTGAGGACCCTGGGCTTATAGGATCCTGTTTTTCCAGCTAGGGTTGTAGCTTACCAAATAATAATAATAATAATAATAATAATAATTATAATAATAATAATAATGTGTTATCTTGCCTAACCTAACAGGTTTCATTATAGAACAACGCAATGTTAGTGAGAACATTGGAACTCGCATAAATGAATTGATTTTTGGGTAAGTTTTTTAGTTTTTACTAAATATATATATATATATATATATATATATATATATATATATATATATATATATATATATATATATATATATATATATATATAGATAGATAGATAGATAAATTTATATAAGCTAGCATGATGCATATATCTAAACAAATAGAGTTTGGTATACTTCACATACACAGTATCTGAGAAATACTAGGCTAGTAAAACCATTCCAGCCCATGGCATATTCATTTGGAATGTCAAGCATTTATAACTTCCAAAATCTATTTCCTTACCTTTTCATGTTCTCGCAGTAAATATTTCAATAGTATACCACGGAGGAAGTACGTATTATTCATATTTCCTTCAATGGCTGGTGATAAGCTTCAGTGGCGTTGATAAAATTATACTCCGCATGTCTTGCATTAAAATTAACTCCACTTAATCTACTTCGCCGGCTAGATTTTAAATTACACATATTGTTAAAGTTTCATTAATCCTAGAATTAACATTAATAACCTGAAATAGCTTCATAACTCGCCACTCGCTCAAGAAGACGTCTTTAATCACTCAATAACCGAAACTGACAGCCCAGTGTTGACAGTCTGATCGGTTTGCCTGGAATTCCCCGAAAATCATGTCAAAATTTCCCCAAAACCTTAAAAAATTCCCCATTTCCCAATAATTCTTATATTCAATGGTTAAGGGAAATTATATACCTTATTAACATAGAAAGGACACTTACAAATAGGCTGGAGGATGTATATTTCGATTATGTACAATAACAATACACTTAAAAGGGTGCATTTCTTACCTCTTCAACAGTTTTAAATGCGATATTTGATGTTTTAGAAATCTTGTAGAAGAATTTTACAGAAAGGAGACGTACATCTAAGGAAGTCCATTTCTCAGTATATGGAATTACAATTAAGATTGACTTTATATGGATGCACTTCTGGTAGCTTTAATTTATATCACACATAGCGACTGATCATGGCTTAAAACATTTTTCAGCAACATTCCATGTAAATTTACTAAATTATTAGGTAATAGATTTCAAGACAAAAAAATATATATATATATATACTATGAAAACATATTTAATACAAAAAAAAAAAACAATAACCTAAAGACTTT
>NC_090733.1:21888699-21928699 GCF_036898095.1 Palaemon carinicauda | reverse complement strand
CTTTACCTGTAAATTTTTTAAATAGTTTTCCTGGAAGTTACATAATTTTGATGTTTAGCATTCCAGATATTGTAATGCCAATACGATTATCAAATATTCTTTTTTTTCCCCATTTTACAGTATCTGATCTTTTATTTCTGAAATTCTTTCTGATTAGTGTTTATCACTGATTTCCATTAACTGTAGTATGCCACTTAACTTTCTGGCATAACATATAAATCATCATGATTATATATCTATATTTGTTGATGTATTCTTCTTTCTGTTGAATACAACTGCCTGTTAACATGAATTCCTTTACTTACCATTCTTATTGACATTGCTTTGTGGTCTTTGTCTATTCTGGTTTTAATTCATACAGTATTAAGAAAATTCTTAAGAGATTCCAATGTTTCCCTGAGCACCCTACTTAATAAAAGTGTTAACCTCCCTTCTTGCTTTCTTTTTACAATTATTGACATGATTGAACACTCTGGTGTTAGGAAAACTACATATCACCATTTTATAACTTTGTTTAAAGTCGCCAATTTTACTGGACACAAAGAATCTAAATACCAGTAGATGAATTAATCTCCATCGAGAAAACTGTCAGATATGGCTACATTACAACTACTGTGATCACAACCTTTAAGTATTACAGAATTCAAATTAATCCCCTACGGACCATTTTTCAAGCTCTTTGGTTGACTACATCAACATCAAACATATAGTAATGCAATAAACACAAAAAACTGCCTAAACAAATTATGAAACAGATTGTTGGCATTAAGAAAGTATGCCCAAATAATTAGAGGCAAAAGTACAGTAAGAGAAAAGGTAATTACCAAACTTGTCCCAAAACAGCGCACTTTGCCGCAATATAGAAAAAAAGGCATGGGAAGAAAGTGGTTGCTGTGAGCAAGAACTAGCTATTAAGCTGACCATTTGTCACATTAAAAACACTTGTAAAACCTTCACCAAAAACAGAACCAAATGATGGAAAGATGTACAACTAAGAGAAAAACATTGATTAGATTATAGACAGCAAACACTGTGAGAGCTAAGTTTTCTGGATGATCAACAGCTTAGTCTATCTTGTTACACCTGTGATGACACTACCAACTGTTCAGTACTTATTAAATTAAGAATTTACTTTTTTATCATTTAACTAAATACGATAGGGAGAAATGACTTAAATAATTGAAGATTAACTGAATTTTAAAGATGAAGTTTTGCACTGGAATGTGATTAGTAATAATCAATAGAACAGCAGTCCAGTGAATAAAGCTGTTAATAGCACTACAGGTTCACTAAATGCAAGGGCAGTAGCTGATATACCTGAAGATAGAGAGAATGTATGTATAGTGAGACTGTCTTCTGTTTGAAAGACAAACTTTTGGAACATTTGGTAAACTGATTTTAGGTATATACAGTATATTTTCCTTGGGGATGTGCTATAAAGTATAAAGTAAGTTTCATACACAAGAACAAAATGCATTCCAACATTACGTTCTCGGGCCGAAAAGTTCTCAGGTTCGACATCATTATCCTAGGCATCTAGCTCATAATCGCTATCCCCCTATCCAACCTCACTAATGCTAGTGAGCTAGCCCACATATATATCAAGAATGCTTATAACGATTAGTACATAATAAGATGCTTTAAAAAGGAAGCTAATTAAATTGTACTGAAACATCTTTATTCTATTGCTCAAATATTATCTTTGATGAAAGTTCTCATATAGAAGACTTATTTGTAGGATTAATGACATTTCCGTGAACCATCTGTTACTTTATATTATCGCTAACAATCCTCTTTCTCCTAAGACTGATCATATACTCCCAGCAAGTCAGCTGCCACTCTGTTGCTATTTCATGGGATGAGTGGCCTCTCCCTTTGGGGCCAATACACTACAATGCAACACTGAAATACAATAAGGAGATCTTGCAATTATCAACCCCTCTGTATTGCTCTGGAAACCATACTGACTGCCAATATAAATTCAACAACCTAATTTTTTTTCAAAATTTTCCAAGGACCTGAAAAAGAAGCTTTCAATGGATTTCCTGGAATGGGTAACAAAACCAAAACTTTGTCGCCTACCGCAAAGTCACGTGTTTTAGACCTTCTGTCAAAAAAGTGCTTCATTCTTTTTTTGCATACACAATAAATTTTCACCTGCAAATTTCCAAGCCTTGGTTAATTTATCGCCTAGATTAGACACAATCTAATTAATTGATCTCGGGGACGCCTCCCTCCCAGGACTCTCGAACAACATCGAGAGGACCTCAAACACAATGGCCAAACACAAGGCTGAAAGGCGAAAAACCTAAAGACTGACTTGAGACAGAATGAAAAGTGAACAGCAAATAAGGTAATTCCTTATCCCATTCAGAACCATTGATCAAACAATACTTCTTTACCATAGATTACAGAGCTCCCTGACTTTCTGGATGATATGGAGAAGAGGTCACATGTTTTATATTTAACTCTGCTATTTTATCTCTGAAATGCCTGCCAACAAAATTAGAACCACAATCCGATTGAATTATTTTAGGCATCCCAAACCTGGTGAAACAGTCAATTAGTATATCTACAATTTTTACTCTTTTTATAGTACGTAGTGGTATTGCCTCGGGATATCGAGACATTCTATCCATGATAGTCAAAATATATTCATTTCCACTACGAGTCCTTGGTAATGGTTCAACAATATCAACAATGACCTCCTTGTAAGGTTCGGAAACCACTGGAATAGGACATAGAGGCGCTTTTGGAATAAGCTGATTGGGGTTACCAACCTTCTGACAGACATCACAGCTATTGACAAATTTCTTTACGTCCGCCTTCAACTTCGCCCAATAGTAATTTATTAACAACTTACCGGAAGTCTTTTGAATGCCAAAATGTCCGGCCAAAGCACTTTCATGCGCCAATATCAACTCATTCCTGTAACCAAATGGAACCATTATCTGTTTCTAGCAGTCTAACATAGGATTCGGCTAACTATGTTCGCCGAAGAATACCATCGGCATAATATAACTAATTCCTAGCAATGAAGACTAAATAACTAATGATATTTAATTAGTTATTAGACCGGGAATGTTGTTCTGGCTAACTAAATAAAGCATGCGAGGCAAACAGCAGCGTCACAACATGACGCCTCCGGTCAAGGCACAGCTCCACCACAAAACACAAGATTTAAGGATAAAAAATTGTTACTTTACAGCTAGAGCTTATTTATACAATACAAGAATATGGTACTCAACTTTTCAGAAGAAGGCGAGGCTGAAGACTGCGACATGACGTAAGAAATAGCGTACACTGGGAAAACCAAACTATGCAGGGACGCTACTAAAAACGGAATGAAGCGGACGGACGTGACGTCAGTCAAGATGGCGGACAGCTATGGCTGCCGCTTGTTTACGTCGCGAGGTACCGTAACAGTAACGTAGGAGGATAACTTTGTAACGGCTCCTCAGATAACTTGCCACCTTCCCCCTCGAAGCGTAAACGCTATATGGGGTGCAGATAGCCATGTGGCGTATCAAGCATTCATCCCCTGTTGATATACGATATCCTAAAGGGAAACCTTTAAGGTACTCGCGCCAGAATTTAGAATTTTGTGAAACCTTTAGTTTAATTCTCTGGGAATATCCACTGTAGGAAGCTACTGAAGGAACCTTCCATCAAGACGTCATGGCTTAAGCCCAAAAATCAATATTATCAGCCTCCATAGGCCTACTCGACCTACATAAAATATTAATTATCTTAAATTTGGAACCAGTTATATCAGACACCTCACCTGACTCAATAGGGAGATCCCGAAAATCCTTTTTCTGAGCTTTGATAAGCTCTTCAGTAGTCCAATTCAGTTTGTCCTTCAAAATCCCAAGATCTACAACTATGCTATCACTACGTTCTAAACTACTTAAATCTAGATCAATTGTTGACTCTGTAGTGTTAACAATTCTAGCACTAGAACGAGTAACTGCTGCTACTTCACTATCAGGATTTATCAATATGGGATAGGTATTATTCTTAAGAGCAACATCATTCCCTATCACATCAACAACATTTTTAACCGGAAATTTATCAACGATGGCCAATTTCAAATTTCCTGCAAAGGAAGGGCAAATTAAATAAAAATTTTCAATAGCATAAGACTTTACCGTATCAGGAAAACCAGACAATACCACGAATTCTTCACTTTCTGGAACAAAATTACACGGCAATGCCTCCCTAAGGATCAAACACTGAGCTGCTCCAGTATCACGCAAAATACGTACTCGTCTTTTCTCGGACGAATTTGCGGAAGAGACACTACCGAAGGACAAATATCTATCAAAACAGCCATGTAGTCATTGGTCAGTGGACCTTGTTGGGATAGGTTCTCTCTCTCTCTCTCTCTCTCTCTCTCTCTCTCTCTCTCTCTCTCTCTTCCACACCCATCACTGGCCTACCATTAGCAATTTGCGATTCACTAAATGCGTAACACATGCTCTTTACATGCCCCTTCTTATTGCAAAAGAAGCACGTCTATGTCTTCAATTTCTCTTGATTATATATATTAGGTCTATTACCTCTGTTAGGAGAAAAAATAATATTAGTACAGTGAATCCTCGCTACTTCGCTGTTCGACCATCGCGGATTCACCACTTCGCGGGTTTTTTCCATAACCCATATATATATACATATCGCGGATTTTCCGGAAAATTCGAAAATACCGCGAAATCTGAAGACCCCCAAATACGATATTTTGTTACCTGTAATTCCATTAATACTGTAATTAGTAATATCTGCTCTTACTGATTGTTCATTGCATTACATATGATATATAATTCAGCACAGAAAGAAATAAAACACGAAAAGAGAATGTGATCATACGATAATACAGTACTGTATACAGTACGTAGTAAAATTAAATCGAACATGAAACGCAAATCAGATGCAGTCATACCATATTAGAATGGTGTAAGGCTGCTGATGGCTACTATACTACAAATGTAATGGATGTGCATCTTTTCCATGATTCTTTTGTATGTATACGTACGTAGTACTGCATCCAATAATATTCTTTGTTGCAAAAATCACATTTCGAATAAGCGTACGAGAGAGAGAGAGAGAGAGAGAGAGAGAGAGAGAGAGAGAGAGAGACATCCTACAAAAGAATAAAATAGCATACGTAAAGCTATTACGTGTATTATTATTGTTATTGTTATTGTTATTATTATTATTATTGTTGTTGTTGTTAATAAAATTATTATTGTTATTATTATTATCATTATTATTATTACTGTATTATTATCATACGATAATTCAGTACTGTATACAGTACGTAGTAAAATTAAATCGAACATGAAATGCAAATCAGATGCAGTCATACAATATTAGAATGGCGTAAGGCTGCTGATGGCTACTACTGTATGTACAGTACTACAAATGTAATGGATGTGCTTCTTTTCCATGAATCATTTGTATGTATACGTACGTAGTACAGTACTGCATCCAATAATATTCTTTGTTGCAAAAATCACATTTCGAATAAGCGTACGAGAGAGAGAGAGAGAGAGAGAGAGAGAGAGAGAGAGAGAGAGAGAGAGAGAGACACACATCCTACAAAAGAATAAAATACTGTAGCATACTTAAAGCTATTATTATTATTGTTATTATTATTGTTGTTGTTGTTAATAAAATTATGATTGTCATTTTTATTATCATTATTATTATTATTATTACAGTACTGTACTGTATTATTATCATTATTTATTATTATTATTATTAATACGTACGTACGGTATGCGCGGGGTATCTTGTATGAGTTGGTAACCTACGCATCATATACTGTAAGACGGGTTGTGATTGGTTCAAGCGCTGATAGATGACGAATCAGAACTCAAGTTTTGTTATCTAGCCTGTGATTGGTGTTTTGCCATCATCTCCAGCTTCCAGCATCTAGGTTCTCGCGGGCCCGGGTCGTCCACTCTCTGTTCCCGCGTATCGCTGAGTAGACGTTCTTAAGTTTGTGAAGTTTATTCTGTGCTGTGTGCGACCTTTTTAAGTTGAACTTTTTGTCAAATCCTACTGTACAATGGCTCCCAAGCGTTCTGCTTCTACTAAGGCTGGTAGTGAGCCTAAACGCCACCGAAGGATGATGACGATTGCTGAGAAGGTTACGCTTCTCGATATGTTAAAAGATGGTAGAAGTTACGCGTCCGCTGCGTGCCATTTTGGGATCAACGAATCTACTGTTCGCTATATCAAGAAGGACGAGGCGAACATTAGAAAGACGGCTGCAATCACCTTTAGCAGATCAGCGAAGCGAGTCGTTACAACGCGTAATAAAACGATCGTACGCATGGAAGGTGCTTTAGCTGCGTGGATTGCCGACTGCCGGAAGAAGAACATAGCCTTGGATACGAACACCATCCGAACAAAGGCTTTGAGCTTGTATGAGAATTTTGCTGCAAAGGAACCTCAAGACGACGACGGCAACCATGCTGAAGAAGATGATGATGCAGATGATCCTCAACCAGGGACATCCACTGATTCCCAGCCTCAGAAACAACGTTTTTCCGCCAGCAAAGGATGGTTCGCGAAGTTTCAGAAACGCTTCGCTCTGAAAAGCGTTTCCCTGCATGGCGAGGCTGCTTCGGCTGACACTGCCGCTGCTGAAACTTACGCGAACCAGACATTCAAGAATATTATCGCCGAAGGTGGATACAAGCCGGAACAAGTCTTTAATATGGATGAGACCGGCTTGTTTTGGAAGAGAATGCCGTCGCGAACTTTCCTGTTCAAAGAAGAAGCCAAAGCCTCTGGCTTTAAAGCATTCAAGGATCGCGTTACCCTCGTGATGTGTGGCAATGCTGCTGGATTTTTGCTAAAGCCGGGGCTTATTTATAAGTCGAAAAATCCTCGCGCTTTGAAAAATAAAAATAAGAATCTCCTTCCCGTGTACTGGATGCATAATCAAAAAGCATGGATTACGAAGATGCTGACCTCCAACTGGTTCCATCAGTGTTTTATCCCGCAAGTCAGCAAATATCTCTTAGAGAAGGGCTTGCCATTCAAGATCCTTCTCCTTATGGATAACGCTGGTGGACACGCAACTGACCTGTCGCATGAGGGCATTCAGGTTGAGTTCCTGCAACCCAACACCACGTCATTAATTCAACCGATGGACCAGGGGGTTATCAGGGCGTTCAAGGCCCTCTACACGAAGAACACCTTGGCGGACCTCGTTGCGTGTGTGGATGCTGCCCAAGATAATGAGGATGAAGATTTTAACTTGAAGGCGTACTGGCGGCAGTACACCATAGCCACGTGCCTGCAGAATATTCAGAAGGCACTTCAAGAGATGAAACCTGCAACTGTGAATGCGAGCTGGAAGAAGTTGTGGCCCCAGATTGTTTACGACGACGAGGGATTTACACCTGCTGAAATCCAACACTCTGCAATACGTAAATCTGTGCAGTTGGCTGCCATAATTGGAGGTGACGGGTTTGGCGACATGACGACTGAAGACGTCGACGAGTTGTTGGACTGCCATTCCCAGCCCCTAACTGACGCAGACCTCGAAGACCTGACGAAATCGGCAAGCGAAGAAGAGAGTGAAACCCAGGAAGAGACCCAAGAAAATGTCGAAGAAACGGGCTTAACATTAGAACGGCTTGCCAAGGCCTGCAACCATGCGAAGGAGTTGAAAGAAATGTTGCAAGAGTGGGACGAGGATATGGTTCGGTCGATGCAATTCTGCAACAAGGTTGATGACATAATGACTCCCTACAAGATGCTCTTAGATTGAAAAAAGAAGCAGCGGCAACTACTTCCGATCACAATGTTCTTCCAGCCTCGCAAAAAAGAGCCAGTTCCTCCTGCTAGTACGCCTTCGGAAGAAATTGAAGAAGTTTCCCAGGAAGAAGTTGAAGAGGTGTCCCAGGAAAAGACACCTCCGTCTGAAGAGACGTAAAATACTACCTGGCTGCACAGTAGAACACATCATCAGCTTCATCATCATCATTTCTACTGTGCAGCAAATTCATCGCCATCATCATTCAAGTTTTTCTTGAACTTCTTTCGTGGTGAGTACAGTAACAATCTTTATTTTTTACTTTAATATTCTCACATTCTAAAATTGTATTTGTGCCTGTTTTATAGTTTAGTACTGTACGTACTGTATGCATTAAGTTAAAGGGAAGGTTTTAAAAGTCTACATGTTGTAACCTATCATATTTTTTTTGTTTAAAATTTACATTTACGTACGTAAAACAATCTCTCTCTCTCTCTCTCTCTCTCTCTCTCTCTCTCTCTCTCTCTCTCTCTCTCTCTCTCTCTCTCTCGTAAATTGATTTTTTTGTTTAAAATTTACATTTACAGTACGTACGTAAAACAATCTCTCTCTCTCTCTCTCTCTCTCTCTCTCTCTCTCTCTCTCTCTCTCTCTCTCTCTCTCTCTCTCGTAAATTGTTTTCCTGCTTTGCTACGTACAATATGTACTGTACAGTACTGTATGATTTTATATAGATACGGTAAATTATATTTGTAAGGTAACATATTTTGTAAATGCTTTTACTGTCAATACTGTACTGTATCATTATTTATCACTATCATCATGCGCGTTAAATGCCTTGTTTGTTCTGAGCGTGGTTGTTTACTGAGCGTACAGTACTTTATGACGCCGTCGTTTCAGGCGGCGTCATAAAGAAAAACATTTCATTTGGAAGTCCTGAGAAAAATAAAGTAAAACATTGGTAATAAAAAAATCAACATACTGTATAATCAATATAATCGATGCAAAAACTAACCTATACATATATGTGTACACTAAATGAGTTTGTTTCTTCATTATGATCAGAGATGAACGTAAACAAAACATTGGTTGCCATTTTTTATCGTGCTTTTTAGGTGTTTAGGAAACGCATGATATAAAATCGCCTTTAATATTTGTGCCTGTTTTAGTTTACGGTGCTGTAGTACATGCATTAAGTGTTCTGTACATTAAAGGGTGGTTTGTTAACAGTACTACGTACAAGGGAAGGTTTTAAAAGTCCGAATATACATGTTAAATAAATAGGTAAATATGATGTCACTACTTCGCGGAATTTCACCTATCGCGGCTGCGTCTGGAACCTATCTACCGCGATAAACGAGGGTTCACTGTATTAGCATTACCCTGATCATTTGATCTATAATTATTTCTGGTAAACATCCCTGCATTATTATTGTTAGAATTATTATTCCTACCTACTTTACCCCAACCAGACTTCACCCTTGTCGTTACTCCCCCTAACTCACTCTTATGAGACAAATGATATTCATCACTAGCGATGACTACCTGCTGAACGGTCTCGAGTTTTAACTCGAGAGGTGGACCTTCAGTTTATCCGGGACACACCTCTTAAACTCCTCCACCAACATTAATTCCTTCAATTTCTCAAAATCTACCACTTCCTTGGACCTGAGCCAATCACTAGCATATTGTTCTTTCTACCTTGCAAATTCAACTTTTTTCTAAGTTCCTGAAGCGTTCCCTATAGGCTTCAGGGACTAACTCATAGGCCTTCAAGACAATAGCCTTCACACTCTCATAATCTGATGACAGATCCTCCTCCACAGTTACATACACCCTCTGAGCTCTGCCAACCAATTTACTTTGTATAAGAGTGGTCCAATACTCTTGAGGCCACTCCAATCTTGCTGCAACCCTCTCAAATGATACAAAAATCTCTGCTACATTGTCTTCTTCAAATTTAGGCACAAATTTGAGAGCCTGCGCTAAATTAATAGCAGGCGTTACTGACCTATTTGGGGAAGGGGGAGGGGAAGAAGAGGAACCTGTGTCTCTCATGGCAATCTCATGCTGCCTCTCCTTTTCTCTTTCCTCTGCCTTAAACTTTTCTATTTCAAACTCCATCTGCTTCAGAGTAATTTACCTATCCAAAATTTCTACAGACAACAGTGCTTTATCAGGTTTCACTTGTTCCCCACCTGCCTTTTCAGTTCATAAATTTACAATAGCAATACACCCTTCCTTATGGACACTTCATATTCCAATTCAAAAAACTGCACTACAATTTTCTAGTCTTCCCTATTCAACTCTGCAAGCCTCTCTTGCCACCCCTCTCCGCTAAGGAGTTCTAATACATTAACAACCATAATGACCACTATTATTCACACAGAATACTAAATTTACACAAGACAACAACGAGGAGGTGAAAATATGCTGCCTGAAAAATAACCCCAAGAAATAACTTTACACATACACTGGTGAATACTTGGGAACGAAAGACCCTGTCACGGTCGCCACTTTGTGATGGCTGGCTTGACCACCACACAAAACACTAAACTTATCAAATAGTATTCACCAATTACCATACCAAGTTCACAAAAGGTGGAATAGTATCCAACTTAATAATAGAGAGCTCAGTTGATTCAAGGGGATAAAAAAAAATACCATAAAAATATACTTAATTTTAATACACAAGTTTCAGATAGGAATAACACCCGAACCTCAACTATACAATAATTAATGAGGAACACTCACTCTTAAACTCCCTGCAAAAGAAAACAATTTCACGATTAAAGAAAGGTCATCAACACACATACTAAAAGGGAGATGGTCCAGAAAGGAGGAGGCAAACGAAAAGTAAGAATACCCTAACAAATATAATCTAAATATTCCTAACAAGCTGACGATGGCTGGCTTGATTGGAAGGCTTTCGCAAGCTCTACTAATGACATCAGCAAAACCTTCAAATTATTAATTTAAATAGTTCAGTATTGATACATTTGGCATACAGAAGTGTCACTAATTGCCCCTTTGCTTTTAAATAGTAACTACTTTACAGTAGTTTTTTCTAGTTATATCTGCCTGCCGCTAATGTCTTTGTGAAGTTTTTTCACACAGTCACTCAGTCTTCAGCAAGCTGATACGGGAGGGAGGAGGAGCAGCTCTCTTTCCCTCTCTCTCATTATTTAAGTGGATTTAAGGATTTATACACTCACGCTGGATTTATGACTCTGTCTTGGATTACTACCGTATTTAGTGTTGGATTAATTACTATGGATTTTTCCTCTATCATGGACATAATGACACACTAATTCATCGAGGATGGGATCCGAACGCTGCTTAGCGATGATCGTCTATTGAATGATATTTTCCACACTCGCCAGAACTGTTATCGCAACAGGGTAAGCATAAGGGGCTTTCATGCTTGTTCTTGTGTCACATATTCTATATGCCAGTGTTTTGAAAATAATTTCAAGTATTTTTATTGATTAAAATCTTGCTAGATTGAACCTGTGATTTCAATGCAGTCTATAAATTTATTTCTTAGGTATTTGACTACTCGTTGAATTTGCTATTTGTTTTACTGATAATTTGAGAGCTTTTGTGATTTAGTGTTAATATAAGCAAATATCTATGCAAGGTGATTTTCGTGATTAGTTAATTGCTGTTTTCGGTGATTCGTTGATTTCAAGATTTTATTGATTTATATGAAAATTGTATATTTAAGTCATGCGATTACAGTAATTGATATTTTGATTCGTGTTGAATTTTTGTTGATTTATTTTAGTTACTTTTTGTTAGTGTTGTATCTTTTGTTTTGATTGTTCCCGTGGTTGATTCTCCTTTACTTTGTATTTTTTAGCGGATGAGTGAAAGGAAGAAGGTTAAGCCCTCGCAGTTGTGAACCTCAATCTCTTGTACAAAAGTGCATTTCGAAGACTCGTTTACATCATTCCACCACCAGCTGCTACAGTGAAACTTATCTCATTTTAAATTATATGTATTCATAAATGGCTAACCATTTAAATTTAAATTTATTAAATATTTAAAATGCTTTTTTTTCATCTCTACCCTTTCACTTAAAAATGCAAAGTTTAATGATATGATCCTGGTCATTTCATATTGATTTTATATTTACATATTTAAACCAACCCTTTTTTTCCGCTTGATCACGATAATTAAATACAGGTATAATTATTACTACCTTGGGACAGAGGTCCCCTTGGCTTTTAATGAACCAAGGGCAGTATACAAAATGCAGAATAAAAAGTCCTTGCTGCAGAGTAAGGATATCCAAAAATTATACAGCTTCAAAATGTAGCTCTGCAATGTGGTGAGGAATAAATATAGTTCTAACAGCAATAGTCGTGCCCTTTAAGGTTGGAGGCTCAGAAACACACTGAGGCAAACTCCTCCAAGCGTAAACCTCTATCCCTCGGATAACAAAGGAGTGCAGCCACGTAACCAGGACAACTTGAAAATATAAAACAGTCGTTAGCCAATAATAAACACCAAGATAACCACCGATGAGGAGACAAAAAGCTAATAAAGACAGATTACAACACTTCTATAATTAACATTAAATTAATGACAACTAAGTTACAATATATATATATATATATATATATATATATATATATATATATATATATATATATATATATATATATATATATATAATGTATTATTAGAACTACTAAATTTGTAGTAAATTTAGTAGTTCTAATAATAAAAATGATAATGTTAGTAATTCTATTAATGATAATAATTTGACCTTTCCTAGTAACAATCTACTATTTACAGCTCTTAACTGGATTTATGCCTTTTCTGCTGTTGGTATCATCGTCATTCCTACCACTTCTCTTCCAACTCCAACGGATCTTCCTGAGTAGATATATATTTATATTTGTCTAAAATTTCCTTACTAGTCCCCTTACAGCGTGTTTCACTTAGGGCTAAGATATACAAACTATATTTCATAAATTCACTCTCCACTTGCTGTAAAGCCTGGTTCACACTATGCCAGTAATTTAGTCAAGTGGCGAATAATTTAGCTACTAAACGTGTCTGAACACCAAACAGTTTAGTCAAGTAGTTTAGTAAGAAATTTAGTGATTTAGTGTTTAGTCGATCCAAAATGTTCTATTTTTACGGTCAAGTAGTAGCTCCGCCCACTTGTCATTCGTCCACTAAACCAGTGAGAACACTTGTTGAATTTAGTAATTTAGTGGAGTTCATGAGTTGTAGGTTGCCGCAGAAATGGCACTTCGATGGAAGGAAGAGACAGCACTAAAATTTATTGATACTGTATACAAATACTCTCTCTCTCTCTCTCTCTCTCTCTCTCTCTCTCTCTCTCTCTCTCTCTCTCTCTCTCTCTCGTAAAATTCGTGTATTAGTGTATGTATAGTATACAGAGCTCATATTCAGTTTAGTGATACTGTATACAAATTCTCTCTCTCTCTCTCTCTCTCTCTCTCTCTCTCTCTCTCTCTCTCTCTCTCTCTCTCTCTCTTACTTCAAGGCCCTCCTTGCCTGTAATTTGGTTTTTGCCGGAACTGCACTCCTTAAATGGGTATCATTTCGTTGAATTTGTGAATGCACTTAACAGAAAGTTAAAACATTCTTGACTCATTCTGAATGTTGAGTAGTATTCTCTAGGATCTTCTAATTCCTTGAGAAGTGAATTAGTAGCTCCTAGTTGATTTTTTCTCTGAATCCATTTTCGTTCCCATAAACTTTTTCGTTTTGACACTTATTTCTTCCTCCACTTCCTCTAAGATAGCTATTGCAATATCTTTTATTAGCCTTTTAGCTTTGCTGCGTTGCCTGTTCATCTTGCGACGCCTTACACACTAATGTACTCTATTTGACTGGTTGTGCGAACGAAATTGATCAGTTAAGTAGGAAAGTAGTAACTAAACTACTCGGCACTTGACTAAATTACTGGCATAGTGTGAACCAGGCTTAACTTCCCAATCTGATTCATGGTTCTAACATTTCAATTACCTATTTTCCATTCATTTTTTTTAGTATTTATAAACCGGGAGATTCTCAGCACTCCGCTACTTCAGGGACTACTATTATTATTATTATTATTATTATTATTATTATTGTTATCATTATTATTATAATTTTTATTATTATTACTTGCTAAGCTACAACCCTACTTTGAAAAGCTAAATGCTATAAGCTGAAGGGCTCCTAGAGGAAGAATAGCCATGCGAGGGAAGGAATATGGAAATAAAAAAAAGCTACAAGATAAGTAATTAACAATAAAAACACAATATATAAATAACATTAACAACATTAAAATAATTTTTTCTTGAAAAGACTGTATAAAAAAAAATTTTAAAAATAAGAGGAAGAGAAATAAGACAGAATAGTGTGACCGAGTGTACCCCAAAGCAAGAGAACTCTACCCAAAAACAGTGGAAAACCATGGTATAAAGGCTAGAGAACAATGGTTTGGTTTTGAAGAGTCCTCCTAGAAAACATGCTTACCATAGCTGAACAGTATCTCCTACCCTTACAAAGAGGAAAATAACAATGGAACAATTAAAGTGAAGTAGTTAACCCCTTCAGCTAAGAAGAACTATTTTGTATTCTCAGTGTTGTAAGGTGTTTGATAACAAAGAAAATTTTTCAAAGGTAGGCCAGACTATTCGGTGTATGAGTAAGCAAAGGGAAAATGAACCATAACTAGAGAGAAGGATCCAATGTAGTACTGTCTGGCCAGTCAAAGGACCCAATAACTAGCTAGTAATAGTATCTCAATTGGGTGGCTGGAACCCTGGAAAAACATGTGCGAGGCCCTCGTTCTCCACTACACTAATATATATATATATATATATATATATATATATATATATATATATATATATATATATATGTGTGTGTGTGTGCGTGTGAGTGTATATATATATATATATATATATATATATATATATATATATATATATATATATATATATGTGTGTGTGTGTGTGAGTGTATATATATATATATATATATATATATATATATATATATATATATATATATATATATTCAAATTAGCCATATATCTATGATACATAAATGTTTGCTTTCTCTTAACGACCTTGGGATCGGAGCTCCAGGCGAAATCACACTAAGGTAACGACTTTTGACCGGGTGGGAATCGAATCTTGGTCCAGGAAACATGTATGAACAGTGCCATTCCATTTGGTAAACAAAATGAGATTATGAAAACTATAATATCACTTTTTCTGGAAATGAAAGTATATTATGAGATGGTCCTAGCAGAACTAATGTATGTATCAGAAACTTGGAGCCTCATTAAAGCCTTAGAACATTAACTAGTTACAACTCAAGAACTATGGAAAGAATAATGATGGGAATAACACTTAAAGACAGAAAAAGAGCAACATGGATACGAAAACAAATTAAAGTAGAGCATATTATAACAACGTGTGAATAAATAAAATTGACATAGAGAGGACATATAATGAGAATGATAGATAATAGATGGGCATTATGAATAAAAGAGTTAGTCCTTGGAGACTGTAAAATAAGCAGGGGAAGAAAGAGAAGACGTCAGATTGATTATCGAAGAAAGTTTGCCTGTGTGAATTGGCACAGAAAGACCACAAACAAACGCAAACGGAAGTACATGTCTGAGGCCTGTGTTCTGCAGTGGACTAGTAACGTCGGAATATATACATATATATATATATATATATATATATATATATATATATATATATATATATATATATATATATACTGTATATATATATATATATATATATATATATATATATATATATATATATACTGTATATATATATATATATATATATATATATATATATATATATATATATATATATGTATTATATATATAAGTATATATATATATATATATATATATATATATATATATATATATATATATATATATATTAGGTAAAGAAAAAAGAAACATCCGGAAAGGTTCCGTACCCATATTTTATCATATCTAAAGGCAATTGGTTTAATGGTGGAGAAGGAAAATAGGGCTGGCTGTTTGACAGGTAGATCGACTTGAGTTGGAAAAATTAATATTTTGTTAATAATTACTTATCCACCGATCTCTCTCTCTCTCTCTCTCTCTCTCTCTCTCTCTCTCTCTCTCTCTCTCTCTCTCTCTCTCTCTCTCAGAACAGTTTTGTTTAAGTGGTGAGATGAAGAAGACCTAATAATATTTGATTTCATTTCAAAATTTGACTTCATTTGCACCTTAATGATTATTTTTTCTTTGTTATTTCAATAGACAGGACTAGATTTGGAGTACTCAGCATTGACATCAATATCACGACCTTTGTTTTCTTTATAATATATAAAAATTGCTAGCATTATTGTGTCGTTGACAACGTAATGACCTAGGATTCTTTTGTTACTCTAATTAACGCCATATTGTTGCACTGCTCTCCAGAACGAAGACAAAGCCATTTTTCTGGTAAACTTTTATTTTACCTAACTGGCTATTTGTTTTTTTACTTTCATTGCATTGAAAGAAAAAAAATTAATAGATTAAGCGTGGATTATGTACATGAGCATAAAAGTAGTCTAATTTTCTGAACATCTTTATGGAATATACGAGGGCATCGAACGTGTTACTTTCTGTCTGTGTGACAGAGAGAGAGAGAGAGAGAGAGAGAGAGAGAGAGAGAGAGAGAGAGAGAGAGAGAGAGAGAGAGAGAGAGAGAGAGTCAAATCAACTTAGCTCCATATTTCCAAAAATTATATTGGGTATTATACAATAATTATTCATAATTATATATTTGCCAATATAAAACTATAAAAAAAATGGGAAAACTCCCGTAAAAGAACAATAGACATAAATGGCAGTTAGTAAGAAAGACTCAGAAATATTAAAGATAGTAGTCCAGTAAATCTACCATTTGACCTAGGACAAATTGCCAGAAAAATGAAATTACTTGCAATGACTTTTAATTATCGTGCTAAAAGAAATATAAAAAATGTAGAAATATATATTTGGTGGAACATGGTGAAATATGCAATTCAAGGTAGCCATTGTCGAAATATCTGTTTTTGATTATATTGCCAAAAGTAATAGAGCTAGAATTATGAAAATGGTGTCTATACCCATGTTTTCATGGTCGAAGAATCATTTGAGACTAATTTCAGGGAGCTGTCATGATTACATCATAATGAATTCAATATGGCTGCCATGGTTGGTACGCAAAAACTGAAAATCGCAATAACTTCGACAGTATCCTACCGAAGACAACAATCTTGGTGTCTATTTATAGGTTTTCATGGTAAATGAGTCTATTTATCTATAATGCAGGTGTCAGTTTGTTGAAATTGAAACCAAGGCATGCCAGTTAATTCTCCTTAAATGTAGGTTCACATGCCCAAGATATCACGATCATCATCTGAAGTCTCGTCAGTGTTCTCCAAGTTCATGTTCTCACAGATCCCCCTGCATTCACTGCAGGCTGGTGTACAGTCAAGACCCAGTCGTCTGCACCCACAACGTTTTCCGCACCCTGTCTTGCATTTGCATCTTACCACTTCCAATAGTGATTTTGGAGCAACGTCCAAATCAGTCATAAGGGGGAACATTTTTCCTTCGATGATCTTCCACCCCCAATTTTCAGCATTCAGGCTGTTACCCTTCCACGCCTGAACTTGGTGGAAAACACGGAAACTGTGGTACTTTACTGCCCCTGAAGTTGGTGGCAATGATTTGGGGTGAATAACTTTTTTGCTAGTGGCAACTAATTCTTGAAACCTGTGGTGTCTCAGTGAATCCAGATTGCCATCTGGTTTTGCCTTGTACACACAAAGCATAGCTTTCTCCCCTGCCTGAATTATTTCATCCTCGCTGGAATCATAGTTGCCAAACACCTTAGCAAGGTCACAAAAGTATTCACTGTCCTGTGCCAACTTCAGTGCCACACCCTTTCCATAACCAAAGACACGTGAAGTTGTATCACAGCCAAGGAACGCATGGACAAAAAGAATGCTATTGCAAAGATCATCTCCAAGTTTCTGACATACATGTCCAATGTTCAGAAGTTGCTCCTTTTTTCCCTTTTTAGGCTCCGGCCTCCAGAACATATTATACTTCACATTCTTAGTATGATAACATAGAAGGACAAGAAGATCTGTATCATCTCCAACGAGAATAACATTACACTGCGACACAACCTTTATTGCGGTCTGGACAATAAGTAGATCAGCATCATCTTTTGCGTGGTGAACTTCACAACCAGCAGCTTCAAGGGAATCACCAAGCAAATTAATGAAACGTTGCTTGTTTTCATCATTTGATAGGAATTCCTCTTTTTTGATCTTGAGCGACATCTGAGTTTGAAAATTGACTGCTCTTCCTTGGCGCGTTCCTAGGCGTCTTTGATGGGTACTATCTTTCGTTGATGGCCCACTGGTGTAACCATCAAAAACGATGACTGCCTTTCCATAACGTTTCTTCACATATGACGTGTACCTTTGAAGGATCGACTTATAGGTGTCTCCAATTTGCCATGGAATCCTGTGAAGTAGGGCACCACCATCGAGTACATATTGGCAATTGGAAGGTTTGTCCGGACGATCATCCTGTGGGATCAAATCCCAAATAGCTTTTGCAAGGGCTGGTTTGTTGGCTTTAAGCTGAACGTGCCTGGTCTCAAACAGAGCTGGTGGATAAGAGCATAGTTCATACTGAAAGGCATCCAGCAGATCTGTAGCCTGTGTTCCGGCGATCACCAGTCTCTGAAACAGTAGCTGGGGATCGATGTTCACTTTCTCCCCATCAATTTTGATAGTTGACTTTGATTCTGGTGTTATAACCTGATTTCGTTTCCGAAATACATATTGATTAACAATATTTCCTGTCATATCCTCAAGAATTTTCTGTCCAACTTCCTTGGCTAACTCTACATTAACGTCCTCTCTAGTAGCTACCCCTGTCACAATATTTTGCAATGACATACTTTCTTCAAATGGATTCCTTTCTGCCAGTATTGAAACGAGTTTGTTGGTATCGGCTATGTCCTTTGCCTGACGTGCCTTTGACAGATCTTTATGCTGCTCACTTGTTGCATACTTAACTGAAGTCAGTTGCTGCATGGCATCATTGACCTCTGCGCAAATAGGTCTGGACAGACACCATACCAGTCGCTGTGTTTCTGTCATACCCCGTCCTCTCGTCAAACCACCCGTTGTTTTAAGGCTTCTCATGAGAACTTGTTCTATAACCAAATCTGGGGACAGTCCTGCCCAATAACGATCCGACCTTCGCACGACGTGCAAACCGTCCATGAAGTTGGAGTAGATATCTGGATTGGAATCCTCCAGCTTCCACATTTTCTGCAGATATAGGTACACCGACTTTGTGTACAAGTTATGTCCAGAGGCAGCAAAATAAGGCAACATATTTTGCAAGGTTGCAAGATGCAACTTCCAGTCACCTGTTCGTTCGGACCTCAGGAAGTTCCGAACAATGTCAATCAATTTCATATACATAACCCACAGTTTCCCTGTTTTATGTTCTACTGCATTTAGTGCATTCAGTAATCTTTCCTTGACAGAATGGAATGCTGGTGATGAACTTATCTCAGATGGTACCATTTGTCCTTCTAGAAGTTCATCAACTAAAATTCTAAGTTCCTGAATTTCAGTTGGGAGAGGGATTTCCGCACCATTAAGAACTGAAACCGATAAAGGATCTATATCCTCAAAGGTGTTATCATCCTGAAACTCCATGACCGTTGAGCTATCCTCATCGTCGTGATCTTCTGTAGCAGAGGTGCCATTTAGCTGAAGGCCGAATGTTTTTGCAATCAAAGCTGTGTTCAAAGCAGTGTCAAGCAACAGGTGACCACGTACAGCCCTTGCAACAGCCTTTCCACTCATAATGTGTGTAACGGTATTGGAAGCAAAGATCATTTCCAGCAATTCTTGGAGTCCAGTTCCGGCCATCAAGTGTCCTATGCTCCCGAGAAAACTCATTAAAGTGTGAAAACCTCCAAGACGGATTATAACTGAATGTAGCTGTGTGCTTGGATCTTCACTTTCCACTATTGTCATGGCTTTCCACCAGAGAGGTTGGTCAAACGTTATTATGGGTGTCACTCCATATCGATGTGCATGGTCAGAAACAAAGATGAGGGTAGAATAGACACAATTCATATCACTTGGGTTTAAGTCTATCATGGGCAAAAACATAGTAGATGCCTGTCCTGGATGCTCACCATGAGTTATCAGCTGCATCATCCCGGACCATCCAGGTCGGCGAGGTTTCGCACAGAATGACACTTTCCATAACAGGTCTATGTCCATGAGCCTGTCTCCTAGCATTTCATCATCTCCCTTCAGTTTCTCATACTTCAATGTAGCCAAGCCTTCATTCATTGGAGAGAATTGATGTATACGTATCCTCCCAACCTTTGCAATGTCCTCTGCAGACATACTTATACGTTTGATTACTGATGCATGGTCAATTTTGGGAGTGATCGCGGTGATAATTCCCATTCCGTGGAAAGTTCCACTGCCATCAAGTGTTCTGATGTTGTGGTCGACATTATCTGCCACATACTGCATAAAGTGACCTTGAAGAAAACCTGGAATGTCAATGCCTGCGCTTACAGCTGCACATCGTTCATATTTAAGTACCTCGGAGTAGGAGGATGTAAATCCATGCTGGTACAGGGTATCTAACAGAAATCTAGAAGCAAAGTGATGATGTAACTGAACACCCAGGCCTAGCTGGAGTGGAGCAGTGATAACCCTAGGGCGGGTTGCCTGCATCATTGCTTGACCAACTGAGCTTATCTTTAAATTCTTCTCCTTTCCAACAAATAGGACATCAAGAAAACGTTTCAATGAATTTGGTAGATATGACAGAGTCTTCTCAGTTGAAGCCATCTCAAGTGTACTCGGATATAACTCCTTGGACTGAATGATTGACTTTATGTCGCTCTTAATTAAGTTGGCGGCTGCCTCTACCATTCGTAACTTTTCTAACTCACAGTCAAGCTGCCTTGATTGCTGATAGAAATTGTTGAGTATAGATTGTGCCTTACGCCTGAATGTCACAACATTTTCAGTACCATTAATCTCAGTTATCAAAATGCTGTCACCAAAGTGTTTCTGAAGCATTTTTTTCGTATGTTTAAACGTATACGGTTCACAATTGGGTCCTAATAGTTCTGCCATCTTTGTGATTATATCGTTGACAGTTGTCTGTTCTACATCATTTGCTTCTAAATTTTCAACAGCTTTAAGGAAAGCAGATTCTTTTTCTGAATCCCCTGGGCATCCAACTTTTATTTTTTTTGCACTGGTGCCGTACTCATTTTTTGTACAGCTGAGGAACTGTGGTATCTGATTGCCCTTTCTAAAGTTCGAGTCACAAGCCTTGTGATAGACACCCTCAGCTGCAAAAAGGTCTTCTCCAGCAACAACTAATCTTGCTTTCACTGTCTCAGACCATGAGTCATTGCGTTTATCACAACATTCCATGATACTTTTGGAATATATTTTTGTTCGCACTGAAATGAGTTTATAGTCTGTCTTCCTCCCATTGTATCTATCGCCTACACCACAGAATACGCAATGGTCCTTGATAGAATGGGTTGGAGTTGCTGAACGGAGACTAAAACGATTGTCACTCGATTGATTGTCCTCTTCGTCAAGCTTACGTTTGTCTCTTTGTATGCAATTTGGATTGATGAAATTATTGCGACACAATGTATGTATTTGTTGTCCAGGTGCCACAGCAACAGTTTCATTCCGTTCAACACAGGCCCTTGCAATTCCATCACATCCCTTTTGCGTCAGCTTTGTCAGCGCCTCACCATTGTGAATTGGCTTGCCACAGAACACACAGTCAAGCATCCTGCAAAATAGAGAAACTGATCAGAAGTGTGTTAAAATAAGTAAAGAATGAGCTCAAACTTTCACATGTAGTAGTTATGAGGACTCACCACAAAATGATGATTAAAAACCAGGACAGATGTTATAAGTCCAAACTGGAGAGTGGTACTAGGTGTTCCGGACGAGAGTAAATGTAACCCTGCCTCATGCACGACACCCGCCTCTAAACCGTTTAACCATCATGTTTATTCAGAAGGTCGGGTTAAAAAACAAAGCAAAGTTTGGTATATTAGAATGAAAGCTTGGTTTTTTAACCCGACATTCTGAATAAACATGATGGTTAAACAGTTTAGGCATTTCTTCTATATGACAGAGGCGGGTGTCGTGCATTAGGCAGGGTTACATTTACTCTCATCCGGAACACCTAGTACCACTCTCCAGTTTGGACTTATAACATCTGTCCTGGTTTTTAATCATCATTTTGTGGAGAGTCCTCATAACTACTACATGTGAAAGCTCAATAATCATTCACATAGACACCAAGTTTGCTGTCTTTGGTGGGATTCTGTAAAAGTTACTGCGATTTTCAGTTTTTTCGTGCTTACCACGGCAACCATATTGAATTCATTATGATGTAATCATCACAAATCCCTAAGATTGGTCTCATATGATTCCTTGACCATGAAAACATGGGTATGGATATCATTTTCATAAGTCTAGCTCTATTACTTTTGTCAGTATAGGCAAAAACAGAAATTTTAGTAATGGCTACCTTAATTTGCATATTTTACCATGTTCCACCAAATATATTTTTCTACATTTTTGATATATCATGTGGCAGGTCTAACTTAAACATATGAAAGTGGTTTCGTTTTTCTGGCAATTTGTCCTGGGTCACCCCCTATTTTGGGCTAGATTTACTGGACTATAGGTTATTATGATCATATTAAGATATCTTTAAAAAGGTCAACGAACAAAATTGACTAAAACTGCATTAATTATTAGAACTTGTGAATAATATAAAGAACTGTTATAAGCATCATAACGTTTGAATAATATCGACTAAATTTTCAAGAGAAATAAAAGCGATTCATTGATATTAAAATCAATTGTCTTCAGTATCATATATAGTGTTATAACAACACATGAAATTGCGGTCAGTAAAATTGACTAAAGCAGTAATAGTGCATTACTATGAACATCATAAGAAATATTACTGGCTGTAATAACCAGAGTATATTAAAAACTTTACAAAATACATATGATACAGAAACTAGACTACTCCAACTAAGAAAGCATCGGGAAGGAATATTAACTTCTACATAATTTATTGCTATCGTATCGATATGTATCATCTAATAACTGGTTTATTTTAACCATCATCAAAAGTACAGTAGTGCCAGCCAAAGCAATGTCAATAAATAAATTGAGTATAATGATTAGTAAATATTACATTAATCAGATAAATTGATAATAATTTTCTTAAGAGAGTATTTTGCTTGATTTTACTAGATACCTTATTGTATAGTGCAGGGTCTCAGGTACTAAATTGGCTGAAGCCTAGATTTGTTTTCGCCCGTCAACATACAGAGTTTCCCTTTTGCCGGGTCAAAAAGCCATTAAGAGTGTGTACTGTTGGAAAATTATATAACCGCTCGGGAGTTATTTTTGTATCGTTTTGAATACCAAGTTACGAACATCATCATCATCCTATCCTCCTACACCTATTGACGCAAAGTGCCTCGATAGATTTCGACTGTCGTCTCTATCTTGAGATTTCAAATCAATACTTCCCCATTATTCCTCTTTTACTTCACGTTTCACAGTCCTCAGCCATGTAGGCCTGGGTCTTCCAACTCTTCTAGTGCCTTGTGGAGCCCAGTTGAAAGTTTGGTGAACTAATCTTTCTTGGGGATTGTAAAGAGCATGCCCAAACCATCTCCATCTACCCCTCACCATGATCTCATCCACATATGGCACTCAGGTAATCTCTCTCATAGTTTTATTTCTAACCCTGTCCTGCCATTTAACTCTTTTTATTCTTCTGAGAGCTTTGTTCTTAAACCTGCTAAATCTGTTGGATATTTTTTCATTGTCATACCACGACTATGTCCATTGACTAACACCGATCTCGCTAAACTCATATATGGCTTAATTGTTTATATGTGATTTCATGCTATTTGATATCCTGATTTTACTTAACCTAAGTTAAGTAAGATATAAATATCGAAACTATATTCATCTTTTATCCTTAATCATTCTAGTTGTTTGAGGTGGGGGGATATGTGGTAACTTTTTTTTTTTTCTCTCCGGAAGACAATATTTTGTAGTTTTTGGATCCTTTTCATCTGCGTACGGCCAGTGATTCCCCGAACTCTTAAACAATAATTGATGATACTCGTAGCCAGCGACTGAACGACCACCCTAAGTGCGGAAGATTCCGTTTAGCCTTGGTTATTACGATATTCAGTGAAGACGCTGATGTGGAAGTTATTCTAGTCTGTTTTTCATTTATCTGGTCAAAATTTGATTCCATAATCAGTTTAATCATATTATTCTCGTTCTTTAGCAGATAATCATTAAAATTCCGAAAAATAAAAACACGCCTATTACGTGAAATTATTTTCTAAAGAATATCTGAAATTTAAAGAGATGTTACTGGGGATTTCGGTGGAGATATAAGCAGCCCATAATGAAAGAAGGAAACTTATGATGCTGCACAGAGATCCACTTATCTTCCACAACCTCACATTTTTTTTTCAGTCGCTAACCTATTTCGGTGACTTTCAAATACTTCTTAACAAATACACATGCTCCTCCACCTCGACTATGATCCTGATGGTAGATATAATAAAAGGGGGCATCAATAAAGGCATTTTTTATAGTGTTGTATAAAAATGTTTCGCGTACACAAAGGATACCAATGTTTAGGCCATTTAACAAAAATTTTATTTCAAGTTCACGACATAATAAGGATTGCGCATTTATATGGACAACAGTTAACAAATCATTAAAATTGGGAGAAATCGTTTCGTTGGCACCATCTTTGTGGCCAGGCATAGTAATTACAATTGTTGTTTACACAACTTACTCCTATGACAATATTCGTAATATACATTATATGCTTGTTTGTGATGAAATCTACAGTTCGCGTGTTGGTGAATAAATTCACCACAGTTATAGCAACCATACCTAATACTTCCAGTATAAATTTCTTGATGGTTATCATCATTATTTATTCTTTTCTTTCTATTACCATAACCTAACCTACTGTTATTTCAGAATGCATTTGGGGATTGTCATGCACTTTTCGCAAGAAGTTTTCGCTCCCAGAGTACGTACTTCTGTTTTCTTGAAACTTTGTTATATTTCTTGTTGTTTTCATCCGATTGAGCTAATACTCCATAAGTTCGTCTCTTAAAGTATTAGATCTAAAATTAGTATTAAAAAAACTAAATTTTATTAGATAAATAAAGTTATCTTAGCATACAAAGGAAATAGAATCTAAAAATCTGGCAGAGCAAACTCTAAGTAAATAATAGCCTTTATCATTTTGCCGTTTGTAACAGGTCACATCAGTATCGTCAGTTCCTATCCTGTAAAAAGGCTTGTGTTTTAATCAATATAACTCCATTTCTAAAGGTTAAAGGTGTCTGGTTTCAATTCCAGTTTCATCAGAATAGATGCTCCCCAGAACGTCAGCCGGGCAAGCCCAAACCCCCACTGTGGTGCCCAATCACAGCAGTGGCCTCCCCAGTAAACAGCTTAACCTCACGGTCCCGGACCGGGATACATCTGCTGCCATGCGATTACTAGACAAACACGTTACCACTGTACTAGCATTTTGATATTATATTCATTTATTCTTTCAGGTAGACTATTTGTTTTTACAGTTGGAATAAGCTCGCACACCTTCACCCCAAGTTCAGGATTTTTCTCTTTGTGTTCTACAATAATATTGCCTAGATTTTCAATAATTCCCTCCACAGTAACGTCCTTAACGAGCAGATTTGAGTTCCACAGTCCATGACGCATTCGCTCGGTGGATGGTCTAGTTTTTCCATTATCCAGGATTTTAGTAGATCCATATTTGCTTCTGGTAGGGTTCTTATCATGATATCACCCTGAAGATCTTTAGACTTTACTTCTTTTATGCAGAAAATCCCAATTAATAATACATTTATTTCAATTACTGAGGGGGCATTTGCTTCATAGGCGTGAGATAGATTCTTATTTTGAAAGCTTTCTTGTAAATGTTTTATTTTTTCGTCAGTAAGGCACAATTTAGTTCTTAACTCTTCAATAATTCTCTCCATATAAGCTAAAATCTTATATATAACATAAACGTTGTCTTTGTCCCTCAAACCTATGGCATAACTGTGTCAGCTTTGATATATGAATTACGATACTTCTCCTGACTGAGACCAAGAAATGACTGGGTATCTTTAGTGTTTTTATAATACTCCAGTAATTTGCCAATTAGGTTACCTTTATTCCTCCAGATACCTGTAAGTCTTGGTCAATTGCAGTACTTTTTTAGTTGGCTTTCTCGATATCTGGATAGTTATTGCAGTGAAAGACTAATAAGTGACGAAAGAGATAGCTTGCCTCTCTCTCTATGCTTCCTCTCATTTCTTCTCTTGCTTCATTAGAAATATATGGATACATATTTGATATTTGATTTTATTATTTCAAAAAAATAATATCAACTTTCTTATGTAGCCAGAGCATCCAAAATATAAACAAGGCAATTTTGAAGATATGAGAGACATCACCTTTTTAGAAAGAGAGAGAGAGAGAGAGAGAGAGAGAGAGAGAGAGAGAGAGAGAGAGAGAGAGAGAGAGAGAGAGAGAGAGAGTAGTTTTGGAGGAAAGTTGCTTATGGGTATTATCCGTACAGAAAAACAGTACTGTTTTTCACGACATCTGTCCCGATCCAGGCTTTGTAAACATTCTGATTTACCCATAATCTGCCAGCAAGTCCAGAATCCGGGAAACGTGCAATCATGCTGTTTGTGTCGGATTCTTCTTTGATCTCTTTATTCCCAAAGAGACAATTGTGATGATGGCAAGTCCTTTCACTTATGGTGCATAACATTCTCACAGGATAACCTTCGTAAGGCTGCTCACGTGAACAATAAACGCCTACATCACAGTTTCGTTCACTTATGATGTATAAATAGATTTTTCAATGAAATTATTATTATTATTATTATTATTATTATTATTATTATTATTATTATTATTATTATTATTATTATTTTATTTTTGTAACTGATCCTTTAAGTTACAGGGCTGATAGAGGTATGACATCAAAACTTAGGAATCTTATTGAAATTGAAAATTACTTCTCTTATACATTGAGGAATTTTAAATATTAGACGTTCTTATCAATAAAAGGAAATTATAATTAATTTGAAATTTCTATATATCGTAAGGTTATTTCACCAGGATTTCAGAATAATAAAATGAATAATAAATAAAAAAAAAAGATGTTTGCAAATATTTGCAGCTCTTCAAAATTGCATAAACTGAGGTAGTTGTATCTTCTAGATTCTTAGTCAATTGTTTCTTATGACAATAAAGATCATAATAATAATTGTTGGTAAGTAACAGTTTCCTTATTATAAACGCTTTGTGTTTTCAAGCATTTTTTTTCGTTTTTTATAATTGCTTATAATCAACTTATTTGCGGCCAACATTAGTATCTAAACCTGCCGGATATTACCAATTTTAAAAGAACTAAAAACCAGTTATTGTGACAAATCTGAATAAAACGACGTAACTGTAAGACCAATAACCATTGCCTCGGAATAGTTCAGGTGATAAACATGAAAAAAAATTCTTTTCGCGATAATCTGAAGTATGGTCAACTGGAAGCAAATTAGAATATAACAGTCACAAGGGGTCCTAATGCTTTTTTTTTCATGCAAATGCCTCGTATACACGTTACTATTTGAGTTATCTATTGGAATATTTATGGAATTCCGTTCGTTTTTCAAATCATCGTCAACGAGCTTCACGTTGATATTTTTTTTTCTATCTTTTGATTGGAGAAAAGCAACTTTCCTATTATTGTTTATAGGGAAAATGGGAGACATGTTTTTTTTTTCTTTCATGACATCAATTAATCAATCAACATTCAAAATAATATTCTGTATCTAACATTAGAACATGGTAATTCTAATGAGAATTTTACTAATTGTATGGCAAAAAAACAAAAGGTAATTCAAAATACTCAAACTTTTAACAAAACTAATTGACTGTTCATCCATTTTTAGTACATGTACGGCAAGAGTCCTCAGCAATTATGAAAGTCTTCTCATTCTGCTTCTTTTCCTATTGACCCGAAAGATCTTTTTTAAGTTCTTTCTGAAATGAATGAAAGAAATACAATAAACGTAAACTAGCAATAGAGCCCTTAATAAAAAAGATTTTATTGCTAACCTACTTTAATTTATATATAATTGCGAAACTTGCAAATTAAGGGCAGTGTTATAAACTATAAACGGTCCAATACTCCCCCAAACGACCACTTTGTTTACCTAGAGAGCTGAATTTATTGTCCCAGCTGATCCATCCAATACAATATCTCCATAAGGGAACCCTCTTTAGAGAAGGTTGAATTTAGTGCATAATTCTTCTCCTGATCCTTTCCAATATCAGTGAGAGAGAGAGAGAGAGAGAGAGAGAGAGAGAGAGAGAGAGAGAGAGAGAGAGAGTGTGTTTAATTATAGGTTATGCAAAGTAACTGGATATATACCTGAAAACGATTCGATGACTCATATCATGCAGCTGTACTGTAGTTCACTTTTTGCATAACGTGTATATATTGTATTGATCATACCTACTCCAATAATTTGATTGAGCGCTGAAAAAATACTTGGGTAAATAAGGAGCTGTATGAGAAGGATATCATTATTGTCATTATTATCAATATTATTATTAACATTACCGTTAAAATCATCAGAAAAGCTAATGCTGTCATTACAATAGTAAAGATTACGATGGTTATAATGAATATTATTTCAATTATTACCATAATTATCATTATCACAAAAACAAGCATGTCTGTTCTTCAGCGACTGAAATTCGTCTTAATTTGTCGGTCAACAATTTCCTGTCTATTACCTTATTCCTGATTTAAATATTGATATCTGGGACCGTCCTTAAGTTAGTTTTTTTATGCATTTTGCATTGAATTTTTCGTAGCTCTGACAATCCTTTTCATTCATATCTTCCTAGACAGTACCATCCTGCTCGTAATACTAGGTGTGCAGTTACTGTAATTCTAATAGTCATGACATCTCCATTATGTGGTCCAATACCCCACGGTATTCTAGAAGTTTTAATCTAGCAGTGAAGAGATTGTTGAGTGATCTTACTAATTAGTATCACGAATTGGTAGAATCTGAATTGAACAGGCTAACATAGGTCTCTCTTCATAATTTGTATATGAAAATTATATTTAGATTTTTGTTACTATTCTCTTAAATGTTTCTGTAAGTTTAATGAGGTAGAGGGCATTGAAAAAACAAACACAAGAGAGAGAGAGAGAGAGAGAGAGAGAGAGAGAGAGAGAGAGAGAGAGAGAGAGAGAGAGAGAGAGAGAGAGAGATACTTTTCTAAACACAACTAACGGAACTTTTCATTTCAGGTCATCGATTAGTTTGATTATGGAAAGAATAAGGTATTGGAACTAGATTTTTCCTTGTTGAATGTTTAAGTTTCAAACAAAAAATAAATAGGAAGTATGAATTAGAAATATCCTATAATTTTATCTCCTAGTGAAAAAATATAAAAGTTACTCAAAAACACACACATATACGCATACACACACACACACACACACACACACATATATATATATATATATATATATATATATATATATACATATAATGTATAAATATATATACACACGTATATATATATAAATACATATATATATATATATATATATATATATATATACTCACATATATATATATATATATATATATATATATATATATACACATATATATATATATATGAATATATATATAATATATAATTATATACCATATTATATATATAAGTATATAAGTATATATATATATACATATATATATATATATTTATATGTATATATAAATAAATATGTATATATACTGTATACATATATACTTATATATATAGACATATATATGTATATATATACATACTGTATATTTCAAATAAGCCATATATATATTAATACATTAAAGTCTGGATTCCCTTAACGACCTCGGGATCAGAGCCCCAGGCGGAACCGCCCAAAGACTATGATATCGGACCGGAAGGGATTTGAACCCTCGTCCAGGATATCTGAATGCCAGTGACCATACCACTCGGCCGAGTGGTATGGTCACTGGCATTCAGATATCCTGGACGAGGGTTCAAATCCCCGCTGGTCCGATATCATAGTCTTTGGGCGGTTCCGCCTAGGGCTCTGATCCCGAGGTCGTTAAGAGAATCCAGACCTTAATGTATTAATATATATATGGCTTATTTGAAATATGAAAGAAACACGTTTAAATGTGCAAAAAAAATTTATCATACTGTATATGTATATATATTTATATATATACATATATATTTATATGTGTGTATATATATATATATATATATATATATATGTATATATATATATATATATATATATATATATATATATATACACATATACACACAAATATACATATATATACAGTTTATATATATATATATATATATATATATATATATATATTCATATATATATATATTTATATATATGTGTATATATATATAATATATATATATATATATATATATATATACATATATATATATATATATAATATATATATATATATATATATATATATATATATACTCATTATTAGGATTAAGGTTAAAACAGAGAATACAATCTTAGAAGTACAGGGTGGTTTTAGAATAGGTAGGGGTTGTATGAATCAGATTTTTACAGTAAGGCAGATATGCAAGAAATATTTAGCAAAAGGTAAGGAGGTGTATGTTGCGTTTATGGATCTGGAGAAAGCGTATGATAGAGTTGATAGGGAAGCAATGTGGAATGTGATGAGGTTATATGGAGTTGGTGGAAGGTTGTTGCAAGAAGTGAAAAGTTTCTACAAAGGTAGTAAAGCAAGCCTTAGGATAGGAAATGAAGTGAGCATTTGGTTTCCGGTGAGAATGGGGCTGAGACAGGGATGTGTGATGTCACCATGGTTGTTTAACTTGTATGTTGATGGAGTGGTGAGAGAGGTGAATCCTCGAGTGCTGTGACGAGGATTGAAACTGGTAAACGAGAATGACCATAAATGGGAGGTAATTTAGATGTTGTTAGCGGATGATACTGTAATGGTTGCGGACGCAGAAGAGAAGCTTGGCCGATAAGTGACAGAATTTGGAAGGGTGTGTGAAAGAAAAAAGTTGAGAGTTAATATGGGTAACAGTAAGGTTATGAGATGTACGAGAAGGGAAGGTGGTGCGAGGTTGATTGTCATGTTGAATGAAGAGTTACTTGAGGAGGTGGATCAGTTTAAGTACTTGGGGTCTGTTGTTGCAGCAAATGGTGGAGTGGAAGCAGATGTACGTCAGAGAGTGAATGAAGGATGCAAAGTGTTAGGGGCAGTTATAGGAGTAGTAATAAATAGAGGGTTGGGCATGAATGTAAAGAGAGTTCTGTATGAGAAAGTGATTGTACCAACTGTGATGTATGGATCGGAGTTGTGAGGAATGAAAGTGACGGAGAGATAGAAATTGAATGTGTTTGAGATGAAATATCTCAGGAGTATGGCTGGTGTATCTCATGTAGATAGGGTTAGGAACAGAGTAGTGAGGGTGAGAACGGGTGTAAGAAATGAGTTAGCAGCTAGAGAGGATATGAATGTGTGGAGGTGATTTGGCCATGTTGAGAGAATGGAAAATGGCTGTCTGGTAAAGAAGGTGATGAATGCAAGGGTTGATGGGAGAAGTACAAGAGGAAGGGCAAGGTTTGGGTGGATGGATGGAGTGAAGGAAGCTCTGGGTGATAGGAGGATAGATGTGAGAGAGGAAAGAGAGCTTGCTAGAAATAAGAATGAATAGCGAGCGATTGTGTCGCAGTTCCGGTAGGCCATGCTGCTTCCTCCGATGCCTTGGTTGACCGGGGAGATAGCAGCAGTAAGGGATATAGCGTTATGAAGCTTCATCTTGTAGTGGATAAAGGGGGGAGGGTGGGCTGTGGCATCCTAGCAGTACCAGCCAAACTCAGTTGAGTCCATAGTCAGGTTGGGAGGAACGTAGAAAGGAGAGGTCCCCTTTTTTGTTTCATTTGTTTAATGTCAACTACCCCCTCAAATTGGGGGTAGTGCCTTAGTATATGTATGTATTTATATACATTTACATATATATATTTTTATATATACATATATATATATATATATATATATATATATATATATATATATATATATATATACATATACATATATATATATATATATATATATATATACATATATATATGTATATATATATATATATATATATATATATATATATATATATCAGTATCTATTTATATATATGTATATATATATATATATATATATATATATATATATATATATATATATATATATTGTAACATTAATACAATTACAACTTTCGTTTTGTGAATATATATCTGCCATTGATTCCATACAAAACTAGTGATGAAAAGCCCTTAAACATGAAATTATTTTTTGGAAAGCTCATATTCCAGGATGGGATAACCAGTAAAAAACAAGATATCCTACAGAAATAAATTTCATACATCATGGATGGTAGCTAATATCTTCAGTCGCTTACGGTTTTCCAATAGATTTGAAACTCTCACAATGTGGGATCTAGCATTAGGCTTTATAAAAGACATCACTTACATAAAATGGGCAAGGGGGATTATTGGTTTCTTTCTGTGTCCTCCTATTGAAATATGAAACATTGTTGGGAAAAAGTATTAATATCAGTTTCTCAACTACATAATAGATATTGAGACCCAAAATGTATACAGTCTTTCAATACTTCAATTTGCAAAATACGTGATGACTCGTAAAATATTGGAAATAATAAAATATCAGAGAAAGTTACAATAACAACTAATGCATCCATATTTAGTATACTGCACACACACAAACATAAGCATATACACAAACATATATATATATATATATATATATATATATATATATATATATATAATATATATATATATTCATTCAAAAGATGCCATTGACCAAAGTCTTCCACATCCTCTTGTAGTAGAAAGGGATTGATGGCTTCCTTTTGCATGCACAGATCTTCAACTTACATAACCAGCTTGAAAACCAATATCAATATTCTATTCTAAATCTCTTGGCACACCTATAATTTACATAATAATATTCATAGAAATGATAGTTATGAAATTGACTCTAACTTATTGAGAGAGAGAGAGAGAGAGAGAGAGAGAGAGAGAGAGAGAGAGAGAGATTTCACTGTATTCCTTAGCATCAACGTTGAAATGTTTTTTGTTGCTAATTACAAAATCCACAGCCTAAGTTCCGAGCGTCTCTTGGGGGATATGAATATGAGAGGATATTTAATTAACATTTTGGGATATTCGAGTTTGATCTCTTCGCAAGTAGGATTCAACAAATGAGAACAAGAGGACAATTGAAATAAGATTATTAGGATTTCTAAGGCTTTAGGTATATAGATATATATCATAATGTATTTGCGAACATATATATATATATATATATATATATATATATATATATATATATATATATATATATATATATATATATATATATATATATATATATATATATATGTATATATATACATATATATATATATATATGTATATATATATATATATATATATATATATATATATATATATATACATACATATATATATATATATATATATATATATATATATACATATATATATATATATATACATGAAAACTTATTAATCATTATTTTACAAAAAGAAATGTAGTACTTTTTATTGAGTGACCCATGTACATGAAACCAAATATTATATCTTTTTCCGAAAATCCTTCATCCCAAGGGAACTCTTGCTAAATTAGGTTATAAATGATTGACCCATATCAGAATAATGTACGAACATTCCTCAGGATCTTTTGGATAGAAATGTTCCATAGATATGTCAATACGTATATTTCGATTTCGCGATGAGAGCAAAGTAACACTGATGCCATTTTTAAAAGAGGAGCACAATTGATAAACTATGGAACTCTTGGGTAGTGAATTTAAACAAACCATGATTAGTTTACTGTTGAAAGAGTAAAGAGATATGATTGCGTGTACTTGATAGTTGGATGGTTATAGTGGTTTTGAGTTTTGATTTAGTGAAATAATTCTATAATATCCGTGTAGATTAATCTTTCTTACGACTGACTCTATATAACTATTCTATACAGTATATGAAAAAAAGAACATTCCTAACGTACACCAATTCAGAAATGTTACCTTACAAAGTCAAATGTCTAAAATTGCTTCCCAGTACATCGACGTACAAAACCTGTCACCATCACGTGTACACATGTAATAACAACCATGCTGGCAGTAAGACAAAAAAAAAAAAAAAAAAAAAAATCACACAAATTGTGTAATTACAGAACTAAATGTCAAACGATTAAATGAAAATGTTGTATCATAGAGTGACTTAAATCTATGAAACCAAATCAAACTGTCAGTCAAACCGAATATGTAGTTACAGTATATGTACAATGCGTGTTTTGATGTAGTTGCCAAAAGGATTCTACTGACCTTTTGTGTAAATGTGATTGCATGGAAAACCCATGAATTATCAAAACTAATGAGACATCAATGTTATATACATGAATAACACGTGTCAAGTAAAGCATTATTAGTATACGATAGAGTGTAATTTCATTAGTAATCTCTGTATGGCTAAAAATTACTATTATCTGTATATTTTTTCTTTGTAACAATAACATTAGAATGAAAAATTATGCGCCAGAGTTATCAAGCGCGGAGTCACACTCTCCCATCTCCTAAGATTTAATTGGAAAATTACTTGATTCAAACGCGGTAAAGAAAGTTTTGAAGAACCCATTAAATTCGAGCCTTGAGAATTTGCTAACTTTTAATAAGAGATTGCATGATTCATGTAAATAATTTATTGGTGGGGTGGTTTTGTTAGGCCTACGTTATTTGCCATGTCATATTTTTGTAATCGACAGATAGATTTTGAGTGTAATTTCCGTAGACAGAATAAATACTGAAGTGTTGGAAGCGTTGAACGATTTTTCAATGTATGTTATCTCTAGCCATCCTCATGGAAGTAGATGACAATCACGTTTTCATCACAGGGCTCTTTTTTCCTGTTGAAGCCGTTGGCCTTATAGCATCATGAACTTTAAGCTGGGGTTATAACTTAACTAATAATAATAATAATAATAATAATAATAATAATAATAATAATAATAATAATAATAATAATAATAATAATAATAATAATAATAACCTTTTGCAAGATATCCTTTCTTCCTTTCCTAGAAAATCAAGAATAAAGGTAACAAAAAATTTATGAAATGTTTCTCCCACATTTTGAGGGAGATGATGTAAATGCAAGGTTTAATAATTAAAGGTGTCTCGTTAAACAATTGAGTTTGATGGTGGATTGTCAAAATCTTATCATGTTACTGTGGTTTACCATCTGTTTAGTCTGCGGAACGTCAATTAAACCCGATAATTATATCATAAAAAAACTCTACAAACAATATTAAAGGATATTTCAAATATTTCAAATGTATCCCTTTTGTTTTCCTCCAATGATATATCTGTGATTCGTTCTATAGAGAAAGTAAAGAAAATAAAAAGAATAATATTTGAAAATGTGGAAGATTTTACCATTTATTTTCATATATTACATATGATTTTTTACAGCACACAGAAACGAACACACACACACACACACACACACACACACACATATATATACATATATATATATATATATATATATATATATATATATATATATATTTATTTATATATAAACATACATATATATATATATATATATATATATATATATATATAGGCATGAAAATATATATCTCTCTATTCTAATTTATCTAAGCTTTATGGAAGTCAAATAAAATGATATTTCCATATTACCAGAAGCCTTTGATCTTCTTCAGTCTACTATGTGACATATTTGCATCCAAAAATTATCATATGAAATAGAAATATTCCGGTTATTCTTTTACCCTGAATAATCCTCTAATTAATTGGAAACTTATATGGCTTTATATTATGTTTTTTTTTTTTAAGCGTCGGTCGCTGAATGATCATCCAGAGACTCAAAAACCAGAATGCAAATCAATTACATGGGAAAATATTAATTGAAACTGTGACACCATTATCCTGGTTCAAGTTTTATGTATGATATTCATTTTACTGCATACTTTAATATTATGATTTGAAAAATAAAGTAGGCAATCCTTGTCAAACTTCCATGGGTTATTTCGAGTATAATATATATTGTGCAATAAGGTCTTAATTGCTTTTTTACATCAAGTACTGAAAATATTTTAGCTTTACCCAATCTTGGTAAAACTTCCTCAATTGTTGGAAGTGGATAATGGGGTCTCCTGATAGCTTTGTTCAGATCTGTAGGATCTAAACAAATCCTTAAATAGGAATTAGGTTTTGTTACTAAAACCATGCTAGCAACCCAATTTGTAGGTTCCGAGACCTTTTCAATAATGGTACCTTCCATACTACTTAACTGCTGCTTCAATTTACTCTTAAGGGCAAAAGGAACTTTTCTTGGAGCATGGATCACTGGTGACACTGTATCATCAATATTTATCTTACATGGAGGTCCTAATTCCCCCAAATCCTTCGAATAAATCAGGAAAATCAGAAATAATCTTGTTTTTATCTAACCCTTTCGGAGAAACCTCATTTATTTCTTGCTTAGCACTTGGGTTATCATTCACAAGAATTTTGATCAATTTCAGTCACTGTCCATCCTCATAACCTATTACAGAAGAAACATTTTCCTTCACTACATAGAAATTAAGTTTATACTGCTTTCCTTTCCTTTCACACTTTAGAGTTTTAATTCCAATAGTCTCGATTGTTTTATTATTAAACACTTTCAGTTTGATGCTATCACCAATATCTAACTTATCATTGCCAATCAAATGCTTCAATTCTCTAACACTTAAAACATTGCACGTAGCATCGGAATCAATCTGAAAATTTATTTCTTGCTGATTTACAGTCATGGTTACATACTGCTTTCTCTCATGAGACATAGAAATGTTTCCTATCGATTCATTTATTGTGCTAATTTGCTGAAGGTCACTATCACTGTCCTCATTCTCTTCACAAGTTTTCACTTTTTCAGAGTTCCAATTAGTATTACACTGTTTAGCATAATGATTCCTTCTCTTACATTTAGCACACACTTGACCATATGCTGGGCACATCCTAATTTTATGAGTCCTGCCACAATACCTGCAATCTTTTATTTCCTTGGCACAATTGTACTTAGGCTTAATTTGAGGATTTGTGTACTTATTTTTCTTCTTCCACACGACATTAACTTCCTCTTCTTCAGTATTGCTACTAGTCATCTGCTGCTTTTGCTGAATTCGCATTTCATAATTTTTTACAAAATTCACAGCCCTTTCCAAGGTCATTGGCTTTGTATCCATCTGCACATGATCCAGTAATTTCTCCCTAGCCTTATCATCATGTAAATTGAGGATGAATTGATCCCTGATCATTTCTTCTTCATTATCATTATTGCAAGTTTTTCATAGAATTCTTAACTGAGTTATGAATTGGTCACAACTTTCATTAGATTCTTGTTTCCGCTTGAGAAATTTGTATCTTTCCATGATTATATTTGATCTGGGACTGCATTCTGCATCAAATTTCCTTAATACTATATCTATCTTATATTTATCTCCATCTGCATCCCAAGACAGTGTATTATATTTCTCAACCCCTAATTCTCCTATAACATGCAAGAATGTTGCTACCCTTCGTCTGTCAGCTTCATTATCTAAGCCTATGGCAATTTCATAGTTAATAAAAGGTTCTTTAAATTTCTTCCATTTGAGGGCTACATTAGTACTTGCACTAAAGTCCATAGGACTCGGTGGAGTTAGCTGTACATTCATCTTTAAGGTACAAAACTACCTTAATTATGATGAGAAAAAAAAAAAAAACTTATCCCACTGGGAAAAATTATGCACGTCGGCAAAAGTCGTAGCCTAGGACATCAACAAACTGGTCCGTAACTTGTAAGTTGTCACTTACCCTCATTTCTTCTTTAATCCAGCTTATATGTAGATAAGAACCACTCCTGACACCATGTTATGGGTTCTGATTGATAAGCTGAGGGTAATTAACCTTAGTTTATTATACAAGTTAAACAGCAAGTTATACAGCATTGCCGAGCCAACATGTCTAGAGCGGGGGAGAATGCGGAAGACTGTGTGGTCACGTGACTTACCCAAACATAAACAACAGATATCATTTACAAACTTAGACAGCGTACCAACAATATTCATACACTGATTACATACGAAATCCTGACCACAACATTCACATATTGTTACACTCGTAGTGCGTTTTCCAGTTCTTCTCAACATCAGCCGTTGCAGATATACAAATGTATATATATATATATATATATATATATATATATATATATATATATATATATATATATATATATATATGTATTTATGTATGTGTGTATGTGTGTATATATAAATGAATAATAAATAAAAATATATATATATACATACATACATATATATATATATATATATATATACATATATATATATATATATATATATATATATGTATATGTATATATATATATACATATATATATATATATATATATATATATATATATACAGTATATATATGTGTGTGTATATACATATATATATATATATATATATATATATATATAAATATATATATATATATATGTATATATATATGTGTGTGTGTGTGTGTGTATACATATATATATATATATATATATATATATATATTTATATATATATATATATATAAATATATATATATATATATATATATATATATATATATATATATATATATATCCCCAGCCTACGGATAATGATACATTGGAACTTGGTTTTTGTCACTTTATTACAAACTGTTTGTGAATACACTTCGCAAAGAGAGATGCTATTCATGCAAGTATCATATTGTTCCTGGAAGCGCACATTTGATACTGACACTCATTTTGAGCAAGAAATGCAATGTTGCTCTGTCAATATACTGAAACTACTAGAATTTGTGGAAATCTCCATTGTAATAGAAATATACTCTTACCATATTGCTTTAGACACCACTTATAACACAGTTCGGTGATCTTACACAACAATTTATGACAGTCATAATACTCTTAAAAGGACATTGATCTCACTGTATAAAAATCATATACATCTACAATTTTACATACGAGGTTTTGAACATATACATATGCCTGTGTGTGTGTGTGTGTGTGTGTGTGTGTGTGTATATTATTGCCGCGAAAGGAAAAATTGAGACTTGATTGGAGTTAGAACTTTCGTCCATTTGTAACTTCGACTGACACAACAATGAAGATTCTTATATAAAAACACGGTATTCATAAAGTAGAAAGGAATCCCAAAGCTTTCTGGGTCTTTATAATACCAGAAAATAATATCCGATTAACGGAAAAGAGATCTGATCTTAGATTTAAGTTTTGACCTTGGGTATAGACTATTATAAATGATTCAACTATAATCCTTTGGGTATAGTCATTTATATGGATTATATCATCCGTATTTGACCAGTCAATTTTGTAACTAAAATCTAACCAGTGAGAGGCAAAGGAATTAATAAGAAAACCCCTAGAGGTTTTATTCTATCTGAAATAACTTTGGATGTTTGGCCCACAAAGAATAAGTTACAATCTGAACCAGAAATACTGTATATAGTATTACTTTTTCCAAAACTACTCTTAATCCTTATATTTTTAAAGTATGATCATATTTAAAGATTGTCCTAACATCCATTTTTTTTCCAAAGGGTTATGAATAACAAAAAAACAATAGTGAAATGGCAAACAAAGTATTTTTTTTTTAATTTTTCTGTTTTTTTTTTCCAAGTAGACACTATAAATCTTTTAGCTTTATCCATACAGTTTTCCAGAGAATATGTGGGATAACAGAGATTAGAAGCAATCTCATCAATTTTAGTGAACTCATCCCTCATATCTTAAATGTT
>NC_090733.1:21871199-21873699 GCF_036898095.1 Palaemon carinicauda | reverse complement strand
TTTCTTTCCTTGTTTCCCTAGTAGCAACACACACACACCCCACACCATTGCCCCTCCCCCAACCCCAAAACACACACACACACACACACACACACACAGCGAAGCCTTTTACTTCCAAAATAGTCACTCAGGAAACAATTTACAGCAAAATGCAAAACATCTCCCGGCGGATCATATCCCATTTCAACATTGGCGATGCATCTCTCCTTTTCAACTCGCTTTTTTCCTGACCATTCTAAGCACTCATTTTTGCGGGATATTTTGTTGTTACTGTTGTTGTGGGTTCGGCTATCATTTTGTTGGCGATTACTCTTGTTTATAGGACAACCCGTAAATTTTCGAATCTTTTATGGACAATGAATTTGGTATAGGAAATCTTATTGCTTTATTATTATTATTATTATTATTATTATTATTATTATTATTATTATTATTATTATTATTATTATTACCTCCACCAAGGAGGTTATGCGATTGAATCGGTTTATTTATTTGTCTGTGTGTCTGTGGACAGGATTACCTCAAAACTACTTGACAGATTTTGATGAAATTTTCATCGAATATAGACCTTAGAACAAGGACCACCTTAGTGAATTTTGTATCGCATCCGGATCCTGATCTGAATTCTAGCTTCAGGTTTGCCTTTTTCGTGTGTCTGTGGACAGAATTACATTAAAACTGCTCAACGGATTTTGACCAAATTTTCACCATAGGTAGATCTTAGGTCATGGATGACTTCGTAAAATTTTAGAGATGATCAGATCCGAAACCAGATTCTTGATTTGGATTAGCATTTTTCGTCTTTTTAAAAATAGCGTCTAAACATCTAAACGGATTTGGGCAAAATTTTCTACAATGATAGATTTTACATCATGGATGATTATACCATATTTTTAGATTCAAGGTTTTTAATTATCTATCTATTTATTATTTATGTCAAGACTAAAAGACGGATTTTGACGAAATTTTCTCCACTATTAGATCCTAGGTCATGGAAGACTCCGAATCTGGATCCAGAATCGAGATCTAGATTTCCATATTATTCCCCCCCCCCATACAAACGTCAAAATTACTCGTTGGATACTATAGCTAGAGAATTATTGGGTCCTTTACCTGGCCAGACAGTATTACATTGGATCGTTCTCTTTGGTTATGACTCATTTTCCCATTCTCTTCACATACACAGAATAGTCTGGCATATTCTTCACATACTCTCCTGTCCTAACACAATTGACAATACTAAGATTACCAAACAATTCTTCTTTGCTCAAGGGGTTAGTTCCTGCACTGTAATTGTTCAGTGGCTACTTTCAACTTGAAGGTAGAAGAGACTCTTTAGCTATGGCAAGCAACATTTAGGACAAGGACACTCCAAAATCAAATCGTTTTCTCCAGTTTTGGGTAGCGCCATAGCTTCTGTACTATGGTCTTTCACTGCCACGGGGTAGAGTTCTCTTGCTTGAGGGGACATTCAGGCACATTGTTCTATGTTATTTCTCTTCCTTTTTTCAATATTTTATAGGAGGTTTATTCTCTAATGTTGTTACTATTCTTAAAATATATTTTTTTAATTAGTAACTACTTCTTTTGCAGTTGTTTATTTCCTCATATACTTTCCTCACTATGCTATTTTCCCTGTTGGAGCCCTTGGGCTTATAGTATCTTGGTTTTCCAACCAGGAGATCCGGACATACATTTTTCGCTATTTTAAGAATTACATTAAAATAAATGACGTATTTTGGCAAAATTTCCACCACGAATAGATTTCAGGCTAAGGATAACTCCAGTAACCATTAACGGTAAAACATCAATTATCATTATCATTATTATTATTATTATTATTATTATTATTATTATTATTAGTAATATTGATATTATTATGATTATTAGATTTATTATTGCTACTTATCTATCTATCTATATATATATATATATATATATATATATATATATATTTATATATACAGGTATATATACATATATAAATATATATATATATATATATATATATATATATACATACATATATATATATATATATATATATATATATATATATATATACATATATATATGCATATATATATAAATATATATATATATATGTGTATATATAATTTATATATAAATTTATATATATATATATATATATATATATATATATATATATATACAGCAGTATGTGTACACACACACACACACACACACACACACACATATATATATATATATATATATATATATATATATATATATATGTATGTGTGTATAAATATATGAATATATATATATATATATATATATATATATATATAGATAGATATATATATATATATATATATATATATATATATATATATATGTGTGAGTGTATGTGTGTATAAATATATATATATATATATATATATATATATATATATATATATATATATATATATACATATATATATATATATATATATATATATACATATATATATATATATATATATATATATAT
>NC_090733.1:21858699-21866199 GCF_036898095.1 Palaemon carinicauda | reverse complement strand
AAGTGTATGTAGTAGTAGTAATAATAATAATAATAATAATAATAATAATAATAATAATAATGATAATAATAATAATAATAATAATAATAATAATAATAATAATTGAAGATTTACCATATTAAATTAGTTGATGTCTCGATTTTCCTAGTACTTACTATGTATATATACAGTATATATATATATATATATATATATATATATATATATATACTGTATATGAATGTATGTGTGTATGCATAACCATATATATATATATATATATATATATATATATATATATATATATGTATGTATGTATATATGTATATATAAATATATATATATATATATATATATATATATATATATATATATATATATATATACTGTATATATATGTATGGATGTATGTATATATATATATATATATATATATATATATATATATATATATATGTATGTATATATATATATATATATAATGCTCTTAATGTTTATAGATTATGTACCCAAACTTAAGACAACAACAACAATAACGACAACAACAGTAATAATAATAATAATAATAATAATAATAATAATAATAATAATAATAATAATAATAATAATAATAATAATAATAATAATGGAATATGAGATTTATGTGTGAAATTTACTTTAAACGAAAAAGATTTTTTCCGGCTTCCGAGATTTCTCAGCGAAGCTAAGCCAAGAGCTGAAAAAAATGTCAATTTTTTTTATTTAGAGAAACTCTATATCAATTTAAAAGACTTCATTTGTTGCACAATAAAATGACAGTAAAATCTATTAGTGAATTTAACTTCATCTTTTTTCGGTGAAAGTTTTCCGAGAATTTCTCCTTGGAAAGGATGGAAAGAGATTGTTCAATGGCGGAGATATTTTAATGTTCCGAAGAAGGAAAGAAATGAGAATCTTACGACAGAGTTTCTTAAATCGATAACAAAAGAAAGAGGAGTCCCCCCCCCCCCTCCCCTTCCCCCCTCTCTAGAAGGGGGAATTTCCCTCCCCGGGTAGCTCAGGGTTTCTCTCGAAGCCAACGAAATTGTCTCCAGAGTCTTCAAGAATCATTCTTGTCTTTCTGGTGTCTCCAACAAGATTCCCGATCCAAAGGGTCTCCGGGAATCGTTTGAGGGAAAATTTACGTTTTTAATATTATACCTGAAAAAAGAAGAAGAATCTAGTCATCTATCATATAGATTTTTCAAAGCAAATCAAAATGAATAAGAGTTTTCTAGGAATGCTAAACATGCAGCAAGGAGAAACAAACAAGATGTCCCAGTTTAATACTGGTCATCTTCAAGCTAAAACAGTTTGCGGTGTGGTGTTCACGGAACCACAAGAGGAAGTATCCTTAATGTATAGGATGACCTCTTGGATAAGGTCTAAGGACCCTTCAACTCTGAGGGTGGGATGGAGGAGAAGGGGAAAGGAGGACCCCCAGAGGAAAAGGAACAGAAAAGAGAAGAGGTGGAGAAGAAGGAGAATGAGAATGTTCAAAAGCCATTGGAGGAACGCGTCAGTTCCCTGGAAAAGGAACTGGAAGCAGCGTTTGCAGAGATCAGCCCCAGAAAGGAAGTAAAATCGAAATTCTTAGCAGAGAATGAAGAGCTGAGAGCAGAGAATCAACATCTCTCTAAAATTATTGGAACTCTTCAAATCGATAAGAAAATCGAGATGGAAAATTTGGCATCCAAGAATGACGACCTGGAACGAACAAACGAACATCTAAAACAGGATCTCTGCAATAAAAAAGTTGTGCTTGAACAATATAAAAATAAATTGATGGAAAAAGACAAATTAAATATTAAACTGACTCAGAAATTAGAAAAAGTTCGTCATAACAAAAGGAAACTGGAAAAGTTCGTTGAAAAGAAGATGGAAGTAATTGAGCAGATTTCAGAACAGAGACTTGAACTCCAAAAGAGCCTCGACGAGGCAAGGATAAATGATCTTATCAGAAATGGCCGCTACAAATGCCTTTTACAAGAGTTAGAAACTCTAGAAAAAGAAAATTTGAATAAATTGAGTGACTTTGAGCAACAAAATATTCAATTGAGGGAGGAACTGGAAAAATTCAAGTCTGAAGAAAATTTTAGTTTGAAGGACAAGCTGCTTGCGGCAAATGAGATCATCCCTTCACTCAAGGAGGAACTTGAAGGGGGAGATAAGAAGAAAGAAAACAGACCTGGAATGAGGAAAGTGAGACTTAACAGGACAAGTTTAGAAATCTCGACCGAGATGGATATTAAGGATGGTCAGAAGGCAGATGTCCAAAAGGATGTCAGAGACAATAAAAGTGAGGAAAAAGTAGTCGAGGCAGAGGACCAGGATCCCAACAGACGTAAGGCTGAGAAGGAGGAAGTTGCAGGGGTATCTGGTGTGGGTCAGGTGCTTGGCTGGGTACTAGCCTCAAAAGGCGCTCTCCCTGACACCAACAACCGCCAAGAAGAGCAGAAGCTCGAAAAGGAAACTTCCAGGGACGAGGAGGAGGAGGAGGAGGAGAAGCAAAAGGAAGAAAAGATTGCAAAAACTACTAGAAAATCTATCGTGTTTGACCTGGAACCCGAAAAGCCCAAAAGTAGTCACATCACCTTCCAAGGTGAAAAGGTTAGAGCCACCACCACAAGGGACTGTGGCCTCAACGGGTACGTGGCTGTCGACTTGAATGTCCCGAGGAAGTTCCACAGAGCCATATATGGAGTGGAAGGAAGGACGCTGATGGAAATCACCCGGCAGAGTGGAGTCAGCTTAATAGATATGCCACGAAAGCACGATAGTAATTTAATCACCATCAGTGGTACCATTAAGCAGGTTCAATTAGCAGCTGATCATACCGAATGGCTTCTGAGGAGTCTCACTGGTACTTAAATACTTCGATCAGCAAATGGATAAAAAAATGAAAAAAAAAAAAACAAAATAAAAAAAGGATAAAAAAAACAAAAATAATAAATGAAAAAGAAATGAAAAAAAATCTAAAAATGAAAAACCCCAAAAAAAGAAAGAAAAAAAAAACAAAAAAAGTTTAATTTCAGTTTATTTTGTGAGGGAAAGGAGAATCAGCCGAGTTTTGCCAGGACTAAACCTTCAGATAATTGTGCTCAATCCAATCAGGACAAGTTTGAGATACCACATCCACAGGAAGGAGATCCCCTCCCCCCCTACCGGGATCTATGGACTGACTGATTGACAGACAGCTAGTGGGAGGATACTTGGAAGGACTGACCAGCTTGGAGGATGCAAGGCTTAACTATCCAGCTTGAATTATAACTCTTGGAATAACCTGGAGGACAATGGCCTACTGAGGGAAGAAACCCCGCTGATTCTAGTATGCTCTGTACCTTGATGGACGAGTACAAGCCATTTGTCAAGTGTACAAATGGTCGGATATCTAGATCTATTCTTTCGGATATCAACCTTCGGGTGGTTCTGGGGAAATAATCTAGAAGACCGGCTCTGCAGAGGGAACGAGCTAGGCTTCTTCTAGTAGGCAGTCTTGTCCTTACAGGTTGGACCAAGATAATCAGCTAGTGAAGGAAGCTGCGCCTCTTCGGAGCAGGTCAGTCTGGAAAGGTGTTCTGATATCAAATGGCTGCTGATAAAGGTTGAAGAACTGGGATGAGCAGAGTAAGTTTTGGTCCTTACAATTGGTGAGCTGATGCCCTCACAAAATTCTTCATTTTTTTTACGCTTAAAGTTTTTTTCTTTAGGCTTAAGTTTTTTTTTTTTTTAGGTTTAAGGTTTTTTTTTTAGCCTTAAGGTTTTTTCTTAGGTTTAAGGTTTTTTTTTAGGCTTAAGGTTTTTTTTTTAGGCTTAACGTATTATTTAGGCTTAAGGTTTTTTTTTTTAGGCTTAAGGTTTTTTTTTAGGTTTAAGGTTCTTTTTTAGGCTTAAGGACTGGCTATGCAGGTGAAGAAACCCTGATAATGATGAATGAGCGTGTCTTGTTTGAGTGGGTAAAATGACGCTTGGCTTCACTGCCCGGCCTACAATGGCACTTGGCTTCACCGCCTGGCCTAAAATGGCACTCGGCTTCACCGCCTGGCCCGCTTGGCTTCACTGCCCGGCACAACAATGGCGCTTGGCTTCACCGTCTGGCCCGTCTGGCTTCACTGCCCGGCACAACAATGGCGCTTGGCTTCATCGCCTGGCCCGCTTGGCTTCACCGCCCGGCACAACAATGGCACTTGGCTTCACCGCCTGGCCCGCTTGGCTTTACCGCCCGGCCCGCTTGGCTTCACTGCCCGGCACAACAATGGCGCTTGGCTTAACCGCCTGGCCCGTCTGGCTTCACTGCCCGGCACAACAATGGCGCTTGGCTTCATCGCCTGGCCCGCTTGGCTTCACCACCCGGCACAACAATGGCACTAGGCTTCACCGCCTGGCCCGCTTGGCTTCACCGCCCGGCCCAACAATGGCGCTTGGCTTCACCGCCTGGCCCGCTTGGCTTCACCGCCCGGCCCGCTTGGCTTCACCGCCCGGCACAACAATGGCACTTGGCTTCACCACCTGGCCCGCTTGGCTTCACCGCCCGGCACAACAATGGCGCTTGGATTCAATCGCCCAGCACAACAATGGCACTTGGCTTCATTGCCTGGCCCGCTTGGCTTAATCGCCCAGCACAACAATGGCACTTGGCTTCATTGCCTGGCCCGCTTGGCTTAATCGCCCGGCACAACAATGGCGCTTGGCTTAACCGCCTGGCCCGTCTGGCTTCACTGCCCGGCACAACAATGGCGCTTGGCTTCATCGCCTGGCCCGCTTGGCTTCACCACCCGGCACAACAATGGCACTAGGCTTCACCGCCTGGCCCGCTTGGCTTCACCGCCCGGCCCAACAATGGCGCTTGGCTTCACCGCCTGGCCCGCTTGGCTTCACCGCCCGGCCCGCTTGGCTTCACCGCCCGGCACAACAATGGCACTTGGCTTCACCACCTGGCCCGCTTGGCTTCACCGCCCGGCACAACAATGGCGCTTGGATTCAATCGCCCAGCACAACAATGGCACTTGGCTTCATTGCCTGGCCCGCTTGGCTTAATCGCCCGGCACTACAATGGCGCTTGGCTTTGTTGCCTGGCCCGCTTGGTTTCACCGCCTGGCCCAACAATAGCGCTTAGGATTGTTAAATTAATTTTTTTCTTTTTTTTTTTAGGCTTAAGGTTTTTTTTTTTTTAGGCTTAAGGACTGACTATGCAGGTGAAGAACAACTGTATAATGATGAATGGGCGCGTCCTGTTTGGGTGGGGAAAGTGGCGCTTGGCTTCACCGCCTGGCCCGTTTGGCTTCACCGCACGGACCACTTGGCTTAATCGCCCAGCCCAAACATGACGCATGGCTTCACCCCCGGCCCAACAATGGCGCTTGGCTTCACCGCCTGGCCTACAATGGCGCTTGGCTTCACCGCCTGGCCGGCTTGGCTTCACCGCCTGGCCTACAATGGCACTTGGCTTCACAGCCCAACCCAACAATGGTGCTTGGCTTCACCGCCTGGCCCGTTTGGCTTCAGTGCCTGGCTTACAATAACGCTTGGTTTCACTGCCTGGCCCGCTTGGCTTCACTGCCCGGCACAACAATGGCGCTTGTCTTCACCGCTTGACCCGCTTGGCTTCACCGCCCGGCACAACAATGGTGCTTGGCTTTACCGCCTGGCCCGCTTGGCTTCACCGCCCGGCACAACAATGGCGCTTTGCTTCACCGCCTGGCCCGCTTGGCTTCACCGCCCGGCCCGCTTGGCTTCACTGCCCGGCACAACAATGGCGCTTGGCTTCACCGCCTGGCCTGCTTGGCTTCACCACCCGGCACAACAATGGCGCTTGGATTCAATCGCCCGGCACAACAATGGCGCTAGGCTTCATTGCCTGGCCCGCTTGGCTTAATCGCCCGGCGCTACAATGGCGCTTGGCTTCATTGCCTGGCCCGCTTGGCTTCACCGCCTGGCCCAACAATAGCGCTTAGGATTGTTAAATAGATTTTTTTCTTTTTTTTTTCTAGTCTTAAGGTTTTTTTTTTTTTTAGGCTTAAGGACTGGCTATGCAGGTGAAGAACAACTGTATAATGATGAATGAGCGCGTCCTGTTTGGATGGGGAAAGTGGCGCTTGGCTTCACCGCCTGGCCCGTTTGGCTTCACCGCACGGACCACTTGGCTTAATCGCCCGGCCCAAACATGACGCTTGGCTTCACCCCCGGCCCAACAATGGCGCTTGGCTTCACCGCCTGGCCTACAATGGCGCTTGGCTTCACCGCCTGGCCTACAATGGCACTTGGCTTCACAGCCCAACCCAACAATGGTGCTTGGCTTCACCGCCTGGCCCGCTTGGCTTCAGTGCCTGGCTTACAATAACGCTTGGTTTCACTGCCTGGCCCGCTTGGCTTCAACGCCCGGCAAAACAATGGTGCTTGGCTCCACCTCCTGGGTGCTTGGCTTCACCACCCGGCAACACAATGGTGCTTGGCTTCAACACCTGGCCTACAATGGCACTTTGCTTTACCGCCCGGCAAAACAATGGCATTTGGCTTCACCGCCTGGCCCGCTTGGCTTCACCGCCCGGCTTAGAATGGCGCTTGGCTTCACCACCTGGCCCGCTTGGCTTTACCGCCCAGCAAAACAATGACGCTTGGCTTCACCGCCTGCTCTGCTTGGCTTCACCGCCTGGCCCGCTTGGCTTCACTGCCCGGCCCAACAATGGCGCTTGGCTTCACTGCCCGGCCCAACAATGGCGCTTGGCTTCACTGTCTGGCCCGCTTGGCTTCAGTGCCCAGCTTACAATGGTGCTTGGCTTCACAGCCCGGCTTACAATGACGCTTGGCTTCACCACCTGGCCCGCTTGGCTTTACCGCCCAGCAAAACAATGGTGCTTGGCTTCATCGCCCGGCCCAACAATGGCGCTTGGCTTCATTGCCTGGCCTGCTTGGCTTTACCGCCCGGCACAACAATGGCGCTTGGCTTCACCGCCTGGCCTTCTTGGCTTCATCGCCCGGCCTAAATATGACGCTTGGCTTCACCGTCTGGCAAAACAATGGCCCTTGGCTTCACCACTGAATTTAAAATGTCATCAGTCCCGACTGACTACTAATAGGCTAGCTGAAGTGAGGGAAGTTGTCCGAAAGCTATTTCAGAAGGAAGGGCAACCTCTGGCGCGGCGGAAAAACCCGTAAGTTCAATGCTCAGAAAACTGAAGTAGGTTTCAAATTGCTTCTCTAAGTAATCCAACTCAAATACAAGTCATGACTGACCCCTAATAAGCTAGCTGTAGTGAGGGAAGTTGGCCGAAAGCTATTTCAGTAGGAAGGGCAACCTCTGGCGCGGCGGAAAAACCCGTGAGTTCAATGCCCAGAAAACTGAAGTAGGTTTCAAATTGCTTCTCTTATTCTTCTGACTCAAATATAAGTCATGACTGACCCCGTATAGGCTAGCTGTAGTGAGGGAAGTTGGCCGAAAGCTATTTCAGTAGGAAGGGCAACCTCTGGCGCGGTGGAAAAACCCGTAAGTTCAATGCCCAGAAA
>NC_090733.1:21836199-21841199 GCF_036898095.1 Palaemon carinicauda | reverse complement strand
GACCTGCGGGTGTACTGTCAGGATCCGCTCTGCGAATAAAATATGTGATTTTCGCTCTGAGTTGATTCAGAGATAAATTTGAGCCTGATGTTTCTCCCCTGAATAGTTGACCACCCTTGAAGTCTGAAGTTCTATGAAGATAGACCTTTAGGCATTCTACTGGACATAGAGATGCATCTTCTTTCAGAGGGCAGATTCTCCAGGGACCCCACCTGTTGGTGGGTAACTCATTCTTGGCGAGAAACGTAGGATCCGGAAACAGGTTCAGTTCTCCCCCATCCAGGAACTGAACACGACCTGCCTCTCTCGAGAGGGCTACAATCTCACTAACCCTGGCCCCGGACGCGAGTGCAAAATAGGAAAATAACTTTTTGTGTCAAATCCTTTAACGCACACTCTTCATTGCTCAACAGAGAAGCGAAATGAAGAACTTGTCTAAAGACCATGAAATGGGCTTTGGAGGTGCTGAAGGTCTGAGCCTAGCACAGGCTTTCGGGACTTTATTAAAGATCTCGTTACTTAGGTCGACCTGGAAGGCATATAGAATGGGTCTTGTCAAAGCAGACTTACACGCTGAAATCGTGTTAGCTGCCAATCCTTGACCATGGAGGTGGAGAAGAAAGATAAGCAGAAGTCTGTCAAGATCTCCTGCGGATTCTTCGCCTTGACAAAAGGCCACCCATTTTCTCCAAGATGACTCATATTGCCTTCTAGTAGATTTGCACTTATATTCCTCAAGGAAGTCTATGCTGGCTTTCGAAATCCCGAAACGCTTTCTCACCGCTAGGGAGAGAAAATCATGAGCTGCAGGGTCCGGGTTTTCTGTAATGAAGCGCAGACAGTTGACTTCTGGACTCGCTGGGTCAGAACTGGATCTGGTAGCGGTACAAACTTCAGCTACAGTTCCAATGCCAGGGGGAACCACACGCTGTTCGGCCACTTGTGGGCCACTATTGCCGCTACCCCTTGAAGGAGAAGGTTGTGAGGGGGGAACAGATAAATTTTGGACCATCTGTTCCAGTCGAGGGACATCGCGTCCACTGCTTCCGCTAAGGGGTCCTCGTACGGGGCACGTACAGGGGCAACTTCTTGTTGTCTTTCGTCGCAAAGAGGTCTATCTGCAGTTCTGGGACTTGATTCAGAATGAAGGAGAATGATCCTGCGTCTAAGGACCATTCCGACTCTATCGGTGTGAACCTGGATAGAGCGTCCGCCGTCACATTGCGGACTCCTTGAAGGTGAACTGCCGACAGGTACCACTTCTTCTTTTCCGCCAATCGGAAGATGGCCAACATCACCTGGTTGAGAGGTGGTGACCTTGATCCTTGTCGATTCAAGTATCTCACAACTACCTCGCTGTCCATCACCAACCTTATGTGGATCGAGTGACGCGGGGAGACTTTCTTTAAGGTAAGGAGCACTGCCATAGCTTCTAGAAAGTTTTATGTGAAAGGTCTTGAATAGCTTGGACCAAGTCCCCTGGACTTTTTTCCGATGAGAGTGACCTCCCCATCCCTCCTTCGAGGCGTCTGAGTGAATCGTCACCGACGGGGGAGGTGGCTGAAGAAGAACCGACTTCTTTAGATGTCTGGCTTGGGACCAAGGCCTGAGAAGAGTACTTAGCCGCAGCGGCTGGTCTTCTCAGATCTCTTCGCGCGTTTGATGCATAACTTCTCCAAACTCCGATTGCATCCTTTAGCTGTGCTCTTAGCACTGGGTCTGTCACCGAAGCAAACTGGAGAGAGCTCAGTACCCTCTCCTGCTCGCCTCTTGATATCCTTTCGGAATCTAGAAGTCTCTTGACAGAACCCGCTATCTTCTTCCTTTTCTTCGCCGGGATGGAGAAACGGTGTGACAAAAGGTCCCAGTAGATTCCCAGCCACTGGAACCTTTGAGATGGAGAAAGTCGAGACTTTTTTCTGTTGATCTTGAAGCCTAGGTACTTTAGGAACTGGATCACTTGACTGGAAGCTTGAAAGCATTCTGTCTCGGATGCTGCCCACACCAACCAGTCGTCCAGGTAGGCTACTACCTGAATTCCCTTTAGGCGTAATTGTTTGAGACTAACGCTCGCAAGCTTCGTAAAAATCCTTGGGGCTATGTTTAGCCCGAATGGCATGGCTCCGAAGGCGTATAGTCTTCGTTGTAGCCTGAACCCTAGGTAGGGGGAGAGCCGATGGCTGATTGGAATGTGCCAATAGGCGTCTGACAAGTCTATAGAGACGGAATATGCCCTCTTGGGCAGTAAGGTCCTTATGTGTTGCAGTGTTAGCATTTTGAATTTGCAATTCACCATGAACTTGTTGAGTGGCGACAAGTCCAGAATGACTCTGAGCTTTTCCGAGTCTTTCTTGGGAACACAAAACAGCCTCCCTTAGAAATTGATGGGCTTCACCCTTCGGATCACCTTTTTTCTCCAACAGTTTCTTGAACGTACTCCTCCATTACGGGGGTGGAGTGTTGGAAAAACCGAAGGCACGGGGGTGGAGTGCTGTACCAGCTCCAGCCCAGTCCATTTTTGAGTAGGCTGTGGGCCCAGGGATCGAAGGTCCACCGATCCCGAAATTTCAGAAGTCTCCCTCCTACCGGTATCACCTCACTTGGACTGCCGTCCTGAGGTCTTGCCTTCCTGACCACGACCACCCTTGAATCCCCTTCCCCTTGAGGGGCGTCTAGACGAGCCTCTGGCTGCTCCTCTAGGCTTTGCTCGAAAGGAAGTAGACTGCCCTTCGAACGCTGGGGTGATTGCCGTGGACTGTGTCGACACGGCCTGGGGTACCCACTGAAAAGTGGTCGGGGTTTGTGCCACGATCTGGGGCACTGGGGGCAATGGCAATTGCAGTTGCTGTTGCTGTCTAACAGGCTTGGCTGGCCGAGACGGTAGCCTAGTCCTCATAGTCTTCCTCTTTGGTTGAGGACCGTCATCCGGGGAAGACTTTCTTTTGATAGCCAGGCCCCACTTCTGGAGAAGGTTTCTATTCTCCAAGGCAGCCTTATCAACAACTTCTTTGACCAAGTCGGTAGGGAAAACGTCTTTTCCCCAAATGTTGGAGGAGATTAGTTTCCTTGGCTCGTGCCTCACCGTAGCCGAGGTGAACACGAACTCCCTACAAGCTCTCCTTGCCTTGACGAAGCCATAAAGGTCCTTCGTCACTGTGGCCAGATGAGTCTTGGCCACCACCATGAACATTTCATGGACCTTGGGGTCACTTTCCATCGTCTCGAGAGTAGTCTGAAGAGACATTGAGGCAGCCAGTCTTTCTTTTGTCTCGAACTCTCTTCGCAAAAGAAAGTCAGACAGCTTAGGGAGGTCCTCGCCGAACTGACGTCCGGCAATATCAGCCTCCAACTTTCCAACTGAGAACGTAAGATGGACGTCCTTCCAGTCTTTGTGGTCCATAGGCAGGGCCAGCGACAAGGGTTTACACTCCTCTAGGGAGGGGCAAGGCTTGCCGGCCTCGACTGCTTTTAGTACAGCTGCAAACCCTTTCTGTAAAAAGGGGAAGGCTCTAGTAGGCGAGGACACAAAGGAAGGGAGCTTCCTGTTCAATGCGGCTACCTTTGAGTTAGAGAAGCCCCTCTCTTTCATCGAGGATGAAAGTAGAGCTTGAGCCTTAGCATGGTCCATCACTATGACCTCCTTCGGCTCTGTCTCCTCCTTTGAAGCTGGTTCCTTCCTCAGCCGGACATAACAGTCCGGATATGATGCCTTGCTGGGCCAGAATTCCACCTCCTCCAGGGGAACTGAGCCCAGCTTATCCGAGATGACGATCTTTCCAGTCGTCATCGGCATGTGCTCAGCATACCTCCATGGGTTAGCATCTGAGCACAAGGGAAGGTCTTTCACATTGAGCTTTTTCTGGGGCCCATGTGATTCTGCAAGGCACTGCATTCGCAGTTCCATTGCAGCCGCCTTCTCCTGATTCTCCTTCTGCATTTGTTGGATCATTCCAACAATAGAAGAGAGGGCCTGTCCCAGCTCTACTGGGAGACTGGCCGATGTTGAGGGAATAGGCTCCGGAATCTGAACGGGAGTAGCCGACACCTCGTCGACCTCTACCTTTACAACGTCTGGGGCTTAAACTTCATCCTGGGCTTCTGCCAGGAGGTCTTCCTCCAGACACTCGTCCACATCAGACATCCTGTCATCTAACTGGATGTCTTGCATCGCGACCGCGACTTCAGCATCCACCTGGATCTGAACTTGGGGGATCTCCTCTTGAGGCTGGGGAATCACTGCATCAGCTGATGCCTTAGGGAAAAGATACGCCCTCATCTTCTCACTTGGAAGATAAGGGCCAGAAGTGTCCTTTTGGAAGCCCCTTACCCAGGTAAGAAGCTTCTTCCTAGCTATATCCCTTGATTCCGCCGTCCTAGGGGAATCAAAGGCCTCAGTAATCAGGTTAGTGCACACAGTACATACCTGAGGGTCCCAATACCGGAGATCATCCTTGGAGACAGCGCATGCTGCGTGTCTCCTACAAAACTCATGTCCGCAGAGGTTCTTGCTACGGACGTTGCAGAAAGCACTTCCGCACTTCGGAGTGTCCTTCTGTAAAGAGAAGAAATTTCCATGAGTATCAAGTGAACTATGTATCACTGGATATGCATAGTATAGCATAACAATTCATAAAGGAAAGACACACACTTGTGTTTCCCTCACAACCCATTGTTGCAGCCTTCCAGATAATAAAATCAAATGGTTAATCTCTTCTAGAGTAACCAATGCAAAGTTTCCAGAGGAAACAGGTGGAGCTCACACCTAAGCAATGATTTTAAAATCCTGGATAATAGACAGGAAAGAACTCAGTTTCCTATCTGTAGGGCAACAGCAAAGGACTGTGCAAGAAAACACAAAAGTGTTAGAACACACAGTGCTGTACCGAAACCCATACTATAGTTTTCCTCTTACTGTATATGTTATACTGAAGAATACTAGTACAGTATAGGAGGATACGTGCCGGCCGGCCACACACCATAACTAGCTTTAAAGTATACTA
>NC_090733.1:21826199-21831199 GCF_036898095.1 Palaemon carinicauda | reverse complement strand
GTGATATTAAAAGCATTTTCCTCAAAGAACAAATTGAAAAATTATCAAGGATACAATAGATGGGAGAACTCTCACGCAAAGCAACCACCTCCTTTTTACACCGGGAAGTTTCTGCAAAAGAAAAAAAAAATATTGTATGGACGTTTAATAATGATTAATTTTTTTAACGTTGGTGCATTATATTTGCTTATTCATTGCTGGTGATTACAGTAGACTCAGAGAACGTCAAGATTCCACGTAATAAACGTAAATGAGATACTGAGGTATGACGGCACGAGAGAGAGAGAGAGAGAGAGAGAGAGAGAGAGAGAGAGAGAGAGAGAGAGAGAGAGAGAGTTGCCCTAATTTTAGCATCTTTCTCCAAGACGGTATCTTATCAACACATGGGAAAAGTTTGTGCATGATTACTTAGTTATAGCTCAGCGCCACAGTTTTTCTTTCATTCGAATGTGAAAGAGGACAGATAAAGGATGCGACGGATTTTCTGAATGACTTAATATTTTGCATAATCCAAAAGGAAGGGTGATAATAGATTAAAGAAATCATAATCTTTGACGTCTATGACCTATCCAAAACGAACGGTCTCTCTCTCTCTCTCTCTCTCTCTCTCTCTCTCTCTCTCTCTCTCATTAATGATATATACTGCATAATGGGGTTGGCGATGATTATAGCCGGTGTGGCGGGCCGAAAGAGGAGTTGTGAACTCAAAGGCAGGATGCAATCAACTGAGTTTTATTAAGGAACACTCTTCTTTATATACAAAACCTCAAGGCAACAGGACATAACATGTTCGAGAGACAGACAATGTTCAGAACAAAACCGGAGACATGATCATTCAGGTTCTTTTTAGTGCGAGGGAAGAGCGAAGATACAAGCATAATATATACAAAATAATTATGTACAATTGTGTGACACACGGTTGGTACATGGCTCCCCCCCTAAAAATGACATACTGTACATGTTAAATAGGGTGCCCTGATCTAGAGAGGCGAACTGTAGGCGGGTCATCTGGCAGAAGATAAGCAGGTTTTAGACGATCAATGGAGACCCAGTCTTCTTTGCACCGAATGTTTAGTAGGAATGCTTTCGGACTGCGTCGGATCACAAGGAAAGGGCCCGTGTAAGGGGGCGTTAGTGGTGGCAGGAAGACGTGCGTTGCAGAGTGCAAGTCCGTTGGTATGTGATGCTTCGCTGGGGGCTTGTAAGTCTGGCGGCACGGAGTAAATTTTCCCACGATGTGACGTATGCGCTGGAGATCGTCGGAGGAGGTTGTAGAAGGAAAAAATTCGGCAGCGCGACCAACGGGTCGCCATACACCATTTCAGCTGCCGAGACGTCGAGGGCGTCTTTAGGAGTGGTCCTTAGTTCCAGGAGGACCCAGGGAAGTTGAGTAAACCAGATGCAATCCTTGCAGCGGGACATCAAAGCTGCTTTGAGGGTGCGATGAAAACGTTCAACCATTCCATTGGTAGCGGGGTTGTAGGCCGTTATCTGATGTAGGGTGATGCCCAGGAGATTCCCTAATGACGTCCACAATTGAGAGGTGAAAGTGGTTCCCCTGTCAGAAGTAATATGCTCAGGGATACCGAATCTTGAAATCCATCCAGAGAGTAAGGCAGATGTACATGAGGCGGACGTTGCAGTTTCCATGGGAATGGCTTCAGGCCAACGAGTGGAGCGGTCGATGACGGTAAACAGGTAACGATGTCCTTGTGATGTGGGTAGGGGGCCTACAACGTCAACGTGAATGTGTGCAAAACGACGCTGAGGTTGAGGAAAGGTGCCCACTCCTGAATCCGTGTGTTGATGTACTTTGGAAGTTTGGCAAGAAGTACAGGCGCGGACCCAATCCTTAGCATCCTTAGAAATGCCGTGCCAAATGAACTTTGCCTTCAGCAGCTGTGCAGTAGAACGGCACGAAGGATGTGAAAGGCCGTGAATGAAATCAAACACCTGTCGGCGCATGGAAGCAGGAATCCAAGGTCGCGGTCTACCAGTACTGACGTCACAGAGGAGGGTGGTGTTGGAGTCTTCGAGGGGAAAATCTTCCCAACGGAGGGACGTGCAGGATGTCCTACAAGCTTGATACTCTGGATCCTGTCGTTGCGCTTCAGCCAGGGCGTTGTAATCCAATCCTAGTTGAACGGCAGCCAACGTGTTTCTTGACAGGGCATCGGCAACGGGATTCATTTTCCCAGGGACGTATTGGAGGGTGCAATTGTATTCAGCCACGGCGGAGAGATGTCGGCGTTGACGGGTGGACCAAGCGTCAGACTGTCGAGTGAAGGCGTGCACCAGAGGCATGTGGTCTGTGCGAATGACGAAGGGCGTACCTTCTAAGAAATGGCGAAAGTGACGGACAGCCAAGTGCACCGCCAGCAATTCTCGATCGAAGGTAGAACAACCCGATTCTGCCTTGGACAGTTTTCTGCTGAAGAAGGCCAATGGGCGGGGCGAGCCTTTGACCACCTGCTCGAGTACTGCACCAATAGCGACGTCGCTGGCATCGGTGGAGAGAAGGAGAGGGGCGTGTGGGATAGGAAAAGTGAGAGCCGCAGCAGTTGATAGGGCCTTCTTTGCATTGCAGAAGGCTGCTTCTTGAAGGGGACCCCACTTCAGGTCCTTTGGCTTGCCCTTGAGGGAGGCGTAGAAGGGAGCAAGAGTGGCGGCAATGGCTGGCAGAAAACGGTCATAATAATTGATCATGCCCAAGAATTCCTGCAGAGCTTTGACGGTCGAGGGCGCGGGGAAGTTCTGAACGGCTGCTACCTTCTCAGGGAGGGGATGGACTCCTTCAGGAGTGATACGGTGCCCTAAGAACGACACTTCGTTGGCGACAAAGGTACACTTGTCGTACCGGACTACAAGGCCGTTTTGTTGCAGGCGGTCGAGCACGATGCGCAGGTGACGGAGGTGTTCCTCTTTTGAGGAGGAGAACACAAGTATGTCGTCCACATAACATACACAGAAAGGGAGGTCCCCTAAGATGCCATCCATGAGACGTTGAAACGTTGCCCCAGCATTACGAAGGCCAAAACAGGAGTAATTGAAGGTGTATGTACCAAACGGAGTGGTGATGGCGGTCTTGGGGATGTCTTCTGGGTTCATAGGCACCTGATAATACCCCTTCAGGAGGTCGAGCGTAGAGAAAACCTTCGCTTTGTGCAGGTAGGAGGTCACATCGGCAATGTTTGGGAGGGGGTAGTGATCCGGTTCTGTTTGCATGTTCAGGCGCCTGTAATCCCCGCATGGACGGAGGGAGCCGTCTTTCTTCAGAACAATGTGTAAGGGTGACGACCATGGGCTGGAGGCCTTTTGGCAAAGGCCCATTTTCTCCATTTCGGTGAATGTCTGTTTGGCGGCTGCCAATCGTTCCGGTGCCAGACGTCTGAATTTTGCGAAGACTGGGGGTCCCGTTGTCTTGATATGGTGATAAATACCGTGCTTGGCAGGAACCGTTGGCGTTTGGCAAAGTTCTGGATGGAAAACTTCCGGGTACGACGTGAGGAGATGGGCGTAGGCATCCGTGGGTGCGCTGATGCTGAGAGCGAGGTTAGAGGGGGCGGGTTGAAGAGGTGTCGACAAGTACAAGTCTGCGTTGACCAATCGTCGGTGGGCGACATCGACCAGAAGGTGGAAATGAGAGAGGAAATCCGCACCGAGGATTGGCATTGTGACGTCAGCAACGAGAAACTTCCAATTGAATTTACCGTTTCCGAACGATAATGTGAGGTTCTCGTAACCGTAGGTGGGTATCGCAGATCCGTTGGCAGCTACCAAGCGGACGTCGGCAGATGTAGACAGACTACGTCGTGCCTTGAAGAGTTTCCTTGGCAAAAGAGAACGACAAGCACCCGTGTCTACCAAAAATCGCACGCCCGTTCCTGCATCCTGTAAAAAGAAAAGATTAGAAACATGGGAGGCCACCGCCACAAGCGATGGCCTGCTTACACGTTTTTTGGCCACTGACAATCCTTGGCACATTTCTTCGCGGTTGCCCCGAATTTGGTGTGGTAGTAGCAAAACTGCGGCGGATGGGAGGTAGTAAGTGGCTGTAGAAGTCGTTCGTTGGGGCGCGCGAGCGATTGGTGGGTGGTGGGCGGCTTTGTCGCCGCTTCGGCACGTCACGGGGTAGGCGCGTATCTCCTATGGCATTCATGTCACCTTCGGTTGATGTTGAATAGGCATCCTCGTCATCAGGGGTGGAGGCGTTGATGGAGGTCTTGAAGTGGCTGTCCATAAGGGCGTCGGCTTTGGTCATCAAGTCCTTTATGGGTAAACTATCGACATCGGGTATGGCAGCGCGTACAGGTTCGGGTAAACGGTGTATCCAAAGGGCACGAAGTAGGTTCACCTCACGAGGAGAGCCGTCTGCGGCAGGTTGAAGGCAAGCGATACTGGTCATTTACCTGAGGGTAAGCGAAGCCCTTTGGTCCCCCAACGGTTGTTGCGAGAGCTGAAAAAGCTTTGCTATACGGGCGGCTGGCGACGGCGAGTACTGCTGCAGAAGGTATGTTTTGAGGGCGTCATACGCTATTGGGGTGTCTCCTTGTTCACAAAGCCAGTCGGATATTTCTGGGAAGGTGTCCTCGGGTATCGCTGCGAGAACATAATACGCTTTGGTGGTTGAGCGAGTCACGCCCCTGATACGAAACTGGACTTCTGAGCGCTGAAACCAAGCAAACGCTTCTCCGCTGGTGAACGGTGAAAGTTTCAATGGGGCGGCCGCAGCGCCAACTGCTGTAGTAGAGTCCGTCTCCGTCATAGTACCAACGATGGAGGGGCGAGGGAGGTGGGGGTGGAAGGCAGTGGGAGCGAGTCGACTTCCGGGTCACCAATGTGGCGGGCCGAGAGAGGAGTTGTGAACTCAAAGGCAGGATGCAATCAACTGAGTTTTATTAAGGAACACTCTTCTTTATATACAAAACCTCAAGGCAACAGGACATAACATGTTCGAGAGACAGACAATGTTCAGAGCAAAACCGGAGACATGATCATTC